>NC_056726.1:1715455093-1715587593 GCF_019279795.1 Protopterus annectens | reverse complement strand
AAGAGAGTTAAACTATAATTCCAACCAATTGCATCACACATTAAAAATCTGCAAAACACTACAGCTATTTTCAGTATTTGAACACTAGAGCTCTTTCCAGTACGTGAACATTCATGTCCATGCACTAATACTGGCAAAATAGTTTGAAAATGTAATTGATGGTATTTGGTTGTATGGGATTGCAGTACTCCAGGAAATGGAAATTTGTCCTTTATCCATCGTAGTGTGATCTTTGCGTTGGTAAATGTTAATTAGCAGCGGGTATGTGGGAGTGCGGGTGACTTTCTCCTCTGCAAATAAATAATGTTTTTTTCCTGTTTATTTTTCAGATGTTTTAGATTCAGTGTATTTTTTGTTTTTAGAATATTTTTGTGCTTGAACTTTTCACATATACTCATGCTTGGTTTTAAAATGGCTTTTTGATGTGTCACTACCAGACCGTCTATATAAAAATGTCAGATTACTTGATGAGCAGAACTCATATATATCGCTTGTGGGCTTTTTTCCTTTTTCATCATCATTGCTTTCCACTGTGTGTAAATGCATATCCCCCACACCTGTGTTTCTCTATGTGATCCTTCTTGCAGATTCTTGGAAGGTGATAATCATTAACTTTGCTTAGTTATATCTTGTTTGCGATTTCTTCTATAAAATGGTAATACAAAGGTAATACTCTTAAAGAGTCTTCTCGTATAATGTCACTAATTTATTCAGATATATAAAATAACAGCAACATATACACTTGAAATATTTTAATTGAAAAAGAAATGTGTAAAATGCAGACATTTTAATAACTATTAACTCTTGCGTGCTTTACTTCATCTGAAATTACTTGTCCCCTGACAGAATCGCATCCTGTTTAACACTCAGTGAAAAAAGGGCAAACATTTAAATTTGGTGTCAGGGGAAGAGAAGTAAATAAAGTCTGAGGGGACTCAGTTTCCTGCTTACTGACCCTTGCAAAAACCACAAATACATCAGTATGTTGTATCCTTTCAGAACAGGCCACTACATATTGATTTTTAAATAATTCGGTGGAGCAGCAACATTTCATAACTAAAACCATTTATTTATAATCTAAACAATATAATGTCTAAAGAAATACACATTAGCCTTCACAATACAGATTTCTGTCTTTATATTTTAACATTTTAATGAACTGTTATGTCTCATCTGAGAGACCAGTTGGCATAATGGTTAAGGGCTTTGCCTCCCATACACATGGTACAAGGTTTGATCCTGACTTCTGACCAATGCCTGTTTGGAGTTTGCATGTTTTCCCTGTGCCTCAGTGGGGTTTCTCTCACATCTGAAAAACATGCTGAGTGACTCCATCTTAAATTCACCAATGAATGGAGCTGTTGGAAGCAGCATAGACTCTACATGGTACTCTATAGGGGGAAGAGTTGTACAGACCAACTGCTCTGGGCATCTACTGTGGTGCACAGTATTCTCAAGATAGGCGCACATGGATCACTGACTGCATGCTGTGACAGGGCTAGCCACTCAATAGTGTAAAAATATAGCTCTAGGTAATTTGGTCAAAGGATCCAGACTCTACTACTCAGGAAGGAGTACAGGCTAGAAATGGTATAGGAATTGTGGTGAGAGAGAGGCTTCAAAAGGCAGTGAGGGATATTGTCAGAATTAATGACAGACTCATGCAATCAGACTCCAGTATAATGAATAGGGCAGTGTTAATAATCTCAGCCTATTGTGATAGTGAGGAAAAGAGTGCATTCAGTTGCAGCACCTACTAGATAAAGCAGGCCAACATGAATTGATGTTGTGTTGATAATAGGTGACTAGAAGGATGTGAAGACTGACTGGGTCTACATGAATAAAGAAGGAGAAGCCATTCTAGGCTTCTGTCTAGAAAATTAGTAGCCAGCACATGGTTCAGAATAAGAGACAGTCACAAGATCACATACAAGAGTAGCTAACAGGTACTCCTAGTAAGGAAAAGGCACTGGCATGTATCATCCCCAGTGAAACAGTTGGCCCACAGCATAAACCACTGGTTGCCACAATCAGAGTGGTCAGAGAAAGATCTAAGGTCCAAAGAAACCAGGCTGAACACCTGGAAGTTGACTGGAGAGAAATTACAACAGTTCAAGGAATTACTCAGGGGTCTAGCACCCCAGGAAGAGTCGAAAAGAGGTGGAGTTGAACAAGAATGGCAGTGCCTAAAACAGCATGTGTTAGGACTACATAATGGTGGTGGAATATAGAAGTGTAGGAAGTCATCAAAAGAAAGAAGGAGTGCAGAAAGAAGTGGGAAGACTGACCAGGCTAGGAAGGACTACTGGTTGGCTAACAAAGAAGCTAAGAAAGAAGTTGCAATAGCAAAGAATAGGGCATCTGAAGCACTGCACCAACTTCTGAAAAGTGACCCAGTAAGGTGCACAAAGAAACTAAATCAGGTTGCAAGGCAAAGACAGAAAGATAAACAAGATAGTCAGACACCCTTCATAAGGGATGCCAGCAACAACCTGCTCACCAGTCCACAGGACATCAAAGGCAGATAGAAGGAGTATTTCTAGGAGCTTCTGAATGAAGAAAACCCCACAAAGCTGTACTACCCCAGAAAAAGCCTACAATGAGAGAAGAAGAGGAGCCCACCCTAGAAGAAGTAAGATCAGCACTAAGGAAAATGAAGTAATGGAAAAGCAGCAGGCTCAGATGCAATCACAGCAGATATGATAAAGATGCTGGGTGAGATAGGGGAGAAATGGCTCCTAATGGTACCAATAGCAGTGTGGAGTAAAAGGCATATCTCAAATGACTGGAGAATAAGCATACTCATGTCAGTGTACAAGAACAAAGGGCATATCCACAACTGTTGGCAGTACAGATGCAGCAAACTCCTGGATGCAACACAATTGACCCGATTTTTGCAGTAAGACAGATACTTGAGAAGAAGCTAGAGATGAGGAGAGAGTCCAACTGGGCATTCCTAGACTTGGAGAAAGCATATGACAAGGTCCCAAGAAAGATGGGCAGTACTGCAGTGGTTTGAAGTCCCAGAAACATTGGTAGAATTAGTGCAGGCTATGTACAAGGACCCAATGACTCAAGTACGAACTGTGTTCAGCCTCACAGAGGGGTTCCCAGTGGGAGTGGCTGTACACCAGGATTCAGCTCTGAGCCCACTGCTGTTCATATGGTGATGGACTACATTAGCAAACTGATTGGATGGGACAGATCAACAAAGTTGCTGTATGCAGATGATGTGGCATTACAGGCAGACTCTGAGCTAGAACTTCAGCAAAGGATAGGAGAATGGAATGCAAAACTGAAGGCACATGGGATGAAACTAAGCACAGATAAGGTGGTGGTAACTGTAGCAAATTGGGGAAATAAGAAGAAGCTGGGAATAGAGAAAGATGGAAAGATAGTGGAATGGGTAAACAGCTTCAAGTATCTGGAGGGGGGTGCTTGAGGAGAAGGGAAGTCTGAAGGAAGAGATCAAAGCCTAGAATCAGAGGGGCTGCAGCCAACTGGCATAGAGTGTCAGGTATAGTCTATGACAGAAGAATGCCAAAAAAGCTGAAAAGTAAGGCATACAAGACAGTGGTGTGACCATTACTACTGTATGGTACAGAAACTTGGGCATTAAAGGCAGAACAGTTGAAGAAGCTAGAGGTGACGGAAATGACATACTTGAAAATGGTGGAAGGATGCACACTGTGGGACAGATGAAGAAATGAGGACATGAGAGCAGAAGCCAAAGTAGCTCCAAGTGCAGAAAAGGTCAAAGAGAACAGATTATGGTGGTTTGGACACGTGAAGAAAAAAAACAAAAGGCAATTTGGTGGGAAGATTTGGGACAGACAGCAAGAAGGTAAGGGGATGCAAGGACATCCAGCAAAGAGGTGGACGGATTGTGTGAAAGAAGATCTGCAACAGTCAGGCATGAGTGTTGAAGGAGGCAGGAGTGTGACATTGAACTGAGACAGTTGGCAATAGTTAACATGAAACCCTGACCCCATGTAGAAAAAATGGGAAAAAGGGGGCTGATGATGATGATGATGATCATCATGTCTCATCTGTTGCCTTTTGCTACTGTTTTTGTATCTTCCTGTTGTGACTGAAAAGAAAGCTAAATAATGGTGAATAAATAAAACCATCCTCAGATGCTTTCTTCAGAGGATACCATTTACACTACAACTTTTGAGTTTTTAGTTTGCTGCATTTATAAAATTGATGATCCCTGCTGAAAGCTAAACGTATTGACTAAAGAACAATGCTGCAGAATAGAGTAAGTAAAACAGAGCTAGCCACAATGAAATCCTGCACCCAGTCATTTACATTTAATAAATATTGGAACCTAGTTAAATAAAAGTGAAAATGAATGGAATAAAACTGATTTAGTTTTTTTTTTTAATTAATATTCTAAATCCTCTTTCAGCTCAGCAAGTTAAACCCAACTTGCTTAACCCCAGCCTCACTTTCCAGATAATGCTGTGTGATTCCAGATGTAGTGTCATGCGTCTTACTTGTGGATCCTGTCATTGGACCATGGTTAATTCACCTCTGATGAGAAATGTACCCTTTCAGTCATGTTCATATGCAAGGGTATGGACATAAGATGACCAGTAAAATGTGAGCTTTTTTCCCTATGGCACAGCACTCACTTTTGATACCATAGTTTAGTACAACTCCTAAACCACTGCTTATATTTTGCATCCATCTGCTGGTTAAACTCCCAGGTCTTTTACCTTCATTTATGAATAAGACCCCACAATAATTAATCTCCTCCAAATGAAGTCGGTTTCATCCTTACCTGCAGAGAACAGTCAACTTTTTCTCTTGGACCAGGACCTCTGATTTAAAAAGGCTGATTCTCATCCCAACCTATTCAAATTCAGCAGTGAGTTGCTGCAATGAACAGTGGAGGTCACATTTACTTGTGGGTAACAGGAAAGCATCATTTGCATACAATACAAAAATGCCTTCCTCTGACGAGGAGGTAGTAGAAGAACCAGATGGTAGAACTGAATCAGTTCTGATAAGTGCACCAATTATGAAATCTATCTGCAAGTGATGAAGCTGCTGGAAACTTTTAGCTGTCATGGTTATCACATCTTACAATGGTGTAAGGAAGGTTAGGAAAGCATCTCTTGAATGTCAGACTGGAGTTGTGTTCTCCTTTTCTAAAATGGGAGCACAAGAAGAGTTTGTGCTAGTTACAGAGGTATCACACTCCTCTTCCTTCATGGAAATACTTTACAAGGTACTGGAAAGGAGACTTATTCAAACCATGAAGCCTGTGGTTCAGCAGGACCAAGGTATGTTTCATCCTGGTTGTGAAACTCTGGATAAAGTCATTGTCAGTCAGTAGATGTTGCAGAGATGAAAGGTGTTGGCTAGTATTACCTGTATGTGTTTTATTGACATACAGAAAGGTATATGACTGTGCACAATCAATTGTTGTGACAACACTGTTTGGTCTCATGGCCATTGCTGTTTGCCATTCCATCTCTATATTTGAGAGTGAAAATCATGCCTGCATTCTCAATGTTAAGCTAGTGCATTGATGGTGAGCACAGTAAAAATTTAGAGAGATTTCGAGAGAATCCATTTTGGAGGTATGAGGGTTGTATTTTTGCTGCTTGCAGATGATGTTAATGCAGACAATTTAAGCTTTGTTCACAACAAAAGACATTAAGAAAGAATCATACAGCTATGGAAATGGAGACAGCACTGTATCATAGTACTGGTAATGTTGCATATTATACCATGACCCCCCCAAAACATGCACGCTGATTAGCCAGCGTGCACATTGTAAATCGAGTTATACTAATGGAAAAAGGTCTGGTCGCCCGTACTTTTTTCCATTAGTATAACTCTACTTTTAAAACATTGTCTCGCTATGTTAAATGGGTTTAACATAGCGAGACAGTTTTAAAATAAGCAACGGAGATCTCCGTTGCTTATTTTAAAGCTGTCTCGCTATGCTAAACCCATTTAACATAGCGAGACAGGTTTTAAAAAAAAAGCAACAGAGAAAGCAAGATCTCCGTTGCTTTTTTTACTGTTTCGATATGTTAAATGGGTTTAACATAGCGAAACAGTTTTAAAATAAGCAACGGAGATCTCCGTTGCTTATTTTAAAGCTGTCTCGCTATGCTAAAGCCATTTAACATAGAGAGACAGGTTTTTAAAAAAAAGCAACGGAGAAAGCAAGATCTCCGTTGCTTTTTTTACTGTTTTGCTATGTTAAATGGGTTTAACATAGTGAGACAGTTTTAAAATAAGCAACGGACATCTCAGTTGCTTATTTTAAAACTGTCTCGCTATGTTAAACCCATTTAACATAGCGAAAACAGTAAAAAAAAAGCAACGGAGATCTTGCTTTCTCCGTTGCTTTTGCCCACAGCTCTGATGTACTGCGCAGGCGTGCAGTACATCAGAACTGCCGCGGATGCCAGACATCTGCGGAAGGGCAGTAAACAGGCATTATACTATGCCATTATTTAAGAAAAGTAATAGTTTCTTTTCTTAAATAATGTCATGGTATAATAGCAATAACCCACTTCTGGGTGTGGGTAATGCTGTATTTATTCATGGTTGGCTTTGTTTGGTCCCTCGGGCTTCGCCCTCGGGACCAAACCACGCCAACCATGGGTAAATCCAGCATTACCCACACCCAGGCGTGGGTTATTGCTATAATATTTAAGATGCTAGGAAGAAAACTTGGGTTCCTATGTTTTGGTCTTTTTATTATTTATATCACACAAGTTTGCATTACAGGAGGTTTAAAGAATCACACAGCAGAAAATCTAGCTTGGCTGGGTTTTTACAGCAGTTTTTAGTGAATGTTTTGTCTGTGTGGCCTTTTTATCTTTTGGTTTGGATGTTAGTTGAAATATGTGGCAGACACGCATATGAGGTGAACTTAAAGACCCTGTGTTTCTGAAGTATAGGCAAACTATCCACTTATCCTGTGGTGATGAGGTTGATAAAAAGACCAAAACATGCATGTCCATGGCTAGTGGGGTTTGGCTTTATTGGCCTGAATGTAACCATAAAGATTTAAAAAGGAAGAAACTCATGGACATTCAGAAGCCATGTAGCTGAAACACTCAGTGTCTTTAAGGGGACATTTGCATATATCCCATGGTTTCCATTACAGGAGGCTTATGGTATTACAAAGTGAAAACTCAGGCTTTGCTGAAGTTTTTCTTGCAGGGTATATTATAGTCTCTGTTGTGAGTAAGCAATGTGGCTGTTACACATGGATAGAAGTGATTGCCTGACCTTAGTTCCACTGCACAGCAAAACATATACACTAATTTTACATAGGCATTGATTAAGCATCTTTGAATTTATTGTGTAACAATCACAGCAAATTTGAGACTGAATTTTAATCACTTTCGAGGAAGACAGGTGTAATTTAGTATTCCTTTCATTTCTTCTAACATGTCATTTAGACAAGAAAGGAAGCCTGAATCTGTCTTTCAATAGAAGACTGAGCAGCACATGTGAAGGCAGTTCTTTTCTAGAGTCACAATTTCAGCAATGACCAATAATGAAACTATATGGGTAATTTTAGTACGAATTATATTGCATGTGCATTGGCAGCCTTGGCTACTGCTATCATTTTCAGAATTACAAGAGAGAGAGACAGTAGGTTTGTCTGGTAACTTATCGTTTCGGGCCCACAATGTCAGATTATAGGGCTCCCTCTCTTTCTTACTGCTATATAATGGCTATCTTGAATGTTCTCTGCAACACAGTTTTTTAATTCTGAAACTTGTCTCCTACGCAGCAGTTTCAAAGCATGACACAGGCACTACATTTTCTTTTTATGGCTTCCTGGATCATATTTTTCAGAAAGGGGGTATTGCAGATTTGATGAGAAACCTTTTTACACTTCTCAGCCACAGGAAAGGTACAGTCAGATGCATTATCGCCCCCGCCTTTCCACCTTCAGTAGGTTAGTCTCCATTTATAAATACACATTTCTTCTTAGCAGTCATACTATTCTGACTTCAGTGACTAGTCTTAACATCAGAAGCGATCTCTATCTGTTGTATCCCCAGCATTATTGCCAATGAACCTCATGAACCAGAAATATGACATATTATGGGAATATCAACATTCTTGTCATTTTTGTTATATCAAAAGGGTGGTACACATCCACACTGCATATATATATATATATATATATATATATATATATATATATATATATATATATATATACACACACACACACACACACACACACACACACACACACACACACACATACACACACACACTACAAACATGCACACACTGAACCCTACTCCTGCGAAAACACTCTTACACACACACATACACAAATGCTTAACCCCCATTTGATTAGCCCAACACACATATATTCACACCCACATATAAACTCATTTCTACATATGTTCATGTGAGAACACATACACACACACACACACACACACACACACACACACACACACACACACACACACACACACACACACACACTCACCACAAGGATACACACAGAGGGGTATAGAAATGAAGGCTTCTTTTAGCTATCGTAACTGGAGGCATGTGCTAAGCTTTATTGACTTTTTGCTGTTGTGATGGGGAAATATTGTATGTGACTACTGTTGGAATCTGAAGAAGAAAGGGCATAAAAATATAATTAAACCAAAAATAAATGCAGATGAAAAGGAGTGGTAGAGGTAAAAGCTCATTGTGTGATGATGGTGCATGTAGGTGGGGGAGCAGCAGGAAGGAACGCAGCAGACCCAAAAAGATACACAGAAAGAGAAGTGTGTATATGTGTGTCTGTATGGGCATGGGCCGGGGCACCAGGGTATCACCCACCCAATGCATATATGAATGCCACGGTGGTATGTGGCCATTGTACCAGATGCAGAGTCTCATCATTAAGCCACTATATATATTAACTAAAGCAAATCAATCAACCAATCAATTAAAAAAAAAAAAAAAAACACAGAATCTTCTGTGTCAGTAGAATTGTGCAAAAGCAAAATATTGGCAGCCCAGTCATGGACTATTTCATCAAGTGTTTCTTCTTTACAAAAAGAAGAGGAATTTAAATGTTGCTTTTCTTTGGTGGTGGAGAGTAAATGTTAACTATACTGAAACTGACATAGGGGGGACTCATCCCCCCTACAATTCATTTACTGTATATATAACAACTCTGTGCTGTTTACAACTTACGGAAAGGAAATTTCTCCATGTAATAATGAGTTGGCAATTTTGACTAACTTTCTCTTATTTTAAATTTAATACTGCACAGCTGTACTATGTCTGAATGTCATGTGCTGCCATATTTAATGTAGAGGAAGATGAATAAAAAACAGAAAAAGAAAAGAATGTGTGTGTGTATGTGTGTGCATGGAAGTGTGTGTGTGTGTGTGTGTGTGTGTGTGTGTGTGTGTGTGTGTGCGCGTGTGTGTGTGCGTGTGTGCGTGTGTGTGTGTGTGTGTGTGTGTGTGTGTGTGTGTGTGTGTGTGTGTGTGTGTGTGTGTGTGTGTGTGTGTGTGTGAGTGTATGTATATCTCCATGTATATTTAAACATAAACATGCATATACAGGAATATTTTATAGGTTTGCATTAGCAATGTGAATAGAAGCCCTATCAGGGTCTTTGCAGAATTCAGTCAAAGAGAAGAAGCAGTCCATCCACATTCCTCAGTGGAACAGTTTATGTAAGGTCATATTTACTCTGCTATATAACTGGTAGAACTGCGAGTCTGACATTTATGACCTGGTTGATTTCACTTTAGCATTATGATGGGGGAAAATAGATAAATAATTGGAATTATAAGCTTGGCTTGCTTTGTACCAAATAGCAGAAATGACAACAGTGCCAAAAACTGAGGTTACTGCAAGAATAACCCATGGTGGTGCTCAGAGGCTGAGAGTTATGCAGTGCTGTGGCCTGTGGCTACAGCAAAAGTATATTTTCAGGATGATAAGCCTGATGGTACAGACCAGGATCACCTATGTCATGCACACCCTGCATTTTCAGGCTAGATTAGAATCCGCTTGTAGCAACACTTTCTGAGAAACCATGTTGATGAGTAGGAGGAGTTGTGGACAATAAAAGAACCCAAAAGGCAGTTCCTGGGAGAATGCGGTTGAGAAAATGGAGCAAAAGGAAAAAGTGAGACACAGAGATAGAAAATACCTCTGGCAGAGTATGACAGGGATAACTGGTAAAACTGACAGCAGCAGTTAACAACTGTAGTACAGATTTAGATAACAGACATTTTCATTAGTGGAAATGTTTTCACATTTTGCTTATTCAAAGAAAGAACTGATGCCTCCCAATCACTGGAATTTTATTGTATTTCTCTCATTAGTGCCAGGATTCATGATTATAATCTGAAACTAGAAGTTTAATACAGCAGCAGCATGGGTTGCTAAAATAGGTTACTTTCTCGGGAAACAAAGTACCAAATTTCCATAGTAAAATATTTCCAGAAGATATCACATGCATCTATTCAACTTAATGCTCTGCAATAGCTTCACATGATATTGTTGTTCGCTTGTTTAGCACTACACACTACAATGCCACAAATCATTGTTAATATAACTATACTAACTGGGCTTATGATTTTTGCTTTAGTGTTGTCATTTTAATAAATTAATGTTGCTGAATCTATCACACAATTTGGCGTGTGATCTATAGTATGAGTTGTTTAAAAATACTAAATAGATATATTCAGTGGTCAATGTAGATTTACAATAAACCAAACACATCATTAGAAGTTGTCTTGGAGCATGCATCCAGTGCTCTGGTTACTAAAGTTTGGAACTATATCAAGTATTTATTTTTTTTATAAGTAGGTATATTAATTGACCTTCTAATTGAGACTCCAGATCTTGGCAGTTCTTAGGAAGAAAATGTTTTATTCAGCAGACTGTTATAGAAGCTCATTTCTATTAGGAAGTTATTAGCTATGGTACTTACAGCAGTACTCAGGAATATCAAACCAAGAGGACTGTGGACAAGATGGCGGCTTCAATTCAACAGACTTTCCTTGTTCTGCACTGTAAGAAATTTTTTTGACACATACTTAATATCAGATAAAACCACGGTGGTATGGTGGTAGCATTGTTACCTCACAGCAAGAGGTTCTCCCGTTCGATTCTCGGTGTGGCTTGGGGGTGCCTTCTGTGTGGAGTCTGCATGTCCTCCCCACGATTGGGTAGCATTCGAAAGACATGCATGCGTAAATGGGCATGCCTTTGTTGAAGGTTGGGTGTCGAGCTGGCACCTCGTCATTTCGTAAAAATCTACTGCCAATCATTAGCGGACTGGAGTTCCGCTGTGGCGACCCCTTACCGGGAAAAAGCTGAAAGACAAACAACAACAACAACATACTTAATATCAGATATGATCCAGCAGTGCTAGAACTAAAGGAAATATGTATTCTCTCCCAGTATCAAATTATTTTAGTCAAAACTTTTGTCAAAAGATATCTCAACAGACCACATGAAACACATTGGTTACTAAAACTATTAGGCATAACTTTAAGACCATTTCTACAGAAAGTATTTCCACAAGAAGTTGTCAACATACAATAATTATGCTTAAAAATAGACAATATAAATAATTTTACGTATTTAGTTTATTATTTTATTTGTCCTTTACTAACTGAGAAAGTGCAGCTGAACCAATGGCCCAATTACATTGAGGCCTGGGAATAAAAGTTCCCAAAAGATTCAAAAACATTTAAACAAAAGTTAATAAGTAACTATGTACAAGGGGAGAAAAGCTCTGCAACAGAATAAATATTGTACAATGAGTTTGAGAGAAAGGTTCCACAAACACACATTTTAAAATAGCTGATAAGTAATTATATACAAGGGAAGAAAATTCCCATGTAGGTAGTGAGGAACATGTTTTCAGATTGAAGTGGCCTAGCAGGGGTTTATGTCTGGAATAAGTCCAGTAGGGCTTTGTATTGTTCTTGTTTGTATACACAACAGATTAAAATACATTTACAGAATATTACTAGGATAATACAATATGTACTGCAATTATCAAGACAATTTGCAGGAGTGGATAGCCTATGTCAAAGTAATTTATAGTTAAATATTGACTATATTTCTAATAATGTATGGAGCTAATACATGATATAGCATTCTGCTGCCAAAATAGACAGAACAACAGAATGAGATGTGGGAGTAATGTGCAGGAGGGAAAATTAACGATATGGAGAGAGTTTATTATTAGAGAGACAAGTGAGGAAATAAACAGTAGAAAGTTTTGGCTGAAGAGGTAGAAGAGCATACATTAGTAGTGGGTATCATTAAAGTGAGAGCTTCTTTTTATGTTAGGCCATTGCTACCTGCAGAAATATGGAGATGTTAGTGAACTCAGAGTGAGAAATGCATAGTTACAGTGAGCTGGTTGCCATGCATCTGTTTAGAGGGTTGTGCAGGTACAGGTCCTGGTGTCAGATAAATATTTTTACACTGATTTTGAAATTGGAAAAGTTACTAGTATGTTTAAGGGATAAGGGGACAGAGTCCCAGGAGTGGGGTACATAAGGTAGATAGGCAGAGAGGTTCCTGCTGACAGATATACTTTGTAGGTAGGGAGGAACATGTTTTCAGATTGAAGTGGCCTAGCAGGGGTTTATGTCTGCAATAAGTCCAGTAGGGCTTTGTATTGTTCTTGTTTGTATATAATAAGACGGAGGATTACGTAAAAGAGAATGGCAACAAAGAGTTTGAACGTCTAAAAACTATGATCCAACAACAAAATGTTCATACAGACACTAAACATATGTAAATGACATTGAGCTAAGTCTGAGTAGGCAATAAAACCACACAAGTTTGGCCAAAACAAAATAACTGTCTACTGGATAAGGTAGTACTACAAAACTAGGAGGGAAAAAGACATTAAGAATATATGATGCTCCTGAGAAAATGGAAGGCGAAAATATGGTTAGTTTTTTTTACTAACTAGATTACAGACATGTTAAAGCATCAGGAGGGCTTGTCCTGCAGTATAGAGAGAGCCCATAGATCTTTCAAAAAACACCCATTTAAGGAAGCAGTCCCTCCCAGGTCTATAATGTCTCCTCTCTGGATAAAGAATTTGTTGTTAGAACTGCTTAGGCAAATTCTTTTTAAAAATTGGTAGTGCTGTTATCAGATTTGATAATGACTTTCACACAAAGCAAAATAGCGCCAAACCAGCAGTAGATGCAAACAGTTTATTAATAAGAAATTTACAGACATGAATGAATTCAGCTGTTACAGATCTATAGCTGATACAGAATAAGTGCAACATTTGCAAGTGTCAGCTGTGTGCTAAACATGTTAAAACAATAGTACTGCAAGACAAACATTCCTGTGTATCCTCAATAGCTTCTCTGTGGACACACAGAGAAACTATTGAGGATACACAGGAATAGTTGTCGAGCAGTACTGTGTGTCCTGAATAGCTTCTCTGTGGACACACAAGAAAAAGAACAGACTGCCCCACTATATTATTACCAGTGCCTTATACAGAGGAATTAACACATGAACTTGCCTTGATAACAGTATACAAAAATGTCACTTAATATACAACACCTCTTTTTTCTAATACCGGCAGTGTTAATATCATTTTTTAAAGAAGTGCCAATTAATACACACGTCTTTAATTTATGTATCGATATTATTTTCTTATTAGTATTAAATGTATAAGCTATGCTTTCTGACCCAAAATGGGAAACCATTCATTTTTTAACATTAAATTCTGCTCTACTATGATTAGAGTAGGAATTTAAATCATACAAATAGTCTTGTAAGCTATAATAATCCAATAAATTGGCTGTAGAGCTACCAATCTTAGTATCTTCTACAAACCTGAACAGATAAATAGAATGATTCATGAGTAAAACAGATATACTTACATTCAAGAAAAATGGTCATATAAGAGGAACCTGTAGGATATCTTTGTTAATGGTTCAAGGCTTTTAATTTGTTGTAGTGCAGTATAGTGGTAGGTGTTATTGTGTTATTGTGGAGACAAGAGGCAAATCTAACAATTTTATTGTAGTACTTCTTGTATTTTTTTATTCCCATTCGGTTTAATAATTGAATATGATATATACAACAGATTTCAACCTTACAGGAATCTTAGACTGACACTCTTGTCTACTCACTTTTAGAAATTATGTGTTTTTTTTTTCTTCTTCAGAATAAATCCTCTTGAGTTAGGTGATTCTTTTCTCCAAATAATTATTTATACTGAAGTGCCCATAATCCCATGCTATAGCCAAATATATTACCTTACTGAATTTTCAGTTTTCTTAGTTGTTCGTATTATTGTAATGCCAAACTCATGCCCTGTGCCTAAATGGAAAACTGCCCATCTTCTGTCTGCTGTGGTGATCATCACCCCCAATTGATTGCTGCTTGATCAGCTTCTTATTTTATAAATGTTTCAGTTTGCCAAAGAAGTTTAACAAGAATATTATGAGAAATATTCAACTATATTCATCTTTCCTATGCAACTCATATTTCCTTGCTCGGATGAGTAAATTAGTGACTCCAAGGTAAGGCATTATTGCTGACAGCAAAATGAACCATTTCTGAAGAAAGGATGTTTCCGATTGTAGTGTCATACCTGTTGCTACTGACTAATAGCATTTGCAATGTATTTCTTATACTCCAAAGCAGAAAAATATGCCTTTTTAGCAACACCATGATATCATTTTATATTTAAAAAAAGGTCTGAAAGTGGTCAGTTATTGACCAGTGAACCAATATGTGTACTAAGAGAAAACAAATAAACTCAGCTATGGAAATATGTCTGTAATATTATATTATTCTGAAAATGCAATATCATTTAGAAAACTTTCACTGACCCTACAATGTGGTAACAATATTCAAATACCAACAATGACTCACTGCCTTATTGCAAAAGTGAATAAACCTTATCTACTTACTTGTGGTGGTGCAAAACACACAACATGCTGTAGTGTTCATAGAATGCAAACGACTTATAATGATGGAATGATCCAGCAACTCAACATGCTTTTAACATGTTTCCCTGCTTATATAACATGTGTTCCCTGCTTATTTAATGTGTTCCCTACTTATAGTCACTTACGTCTGTTTCTTAATCGCATAATTTCTGATAACTGAATGACCGAATGAGCAAATTTGAATCTGTCACAATTTAATTTACAACTCAAACCTCTGTAACTTGTTGAATATCTATGAAATGTGTATACTGTGTTTCTTATATTCTATTCATCTATGACAGGAAGTTCTGTGTATAAGACAAACTCTCTATTCTAATCTGTTATATATGTTATTTTGAAAGTGATCATGCGTGATGTGTATATTTTGTGAATTTGAAAAATTCTGTAATCTATTTTCGGAGCTTTTCAACCCGGGCCTCCGCTGAAAATGGGCTTCCATCCAGTTGGACTATTCCAATAAAATATAAGTAAATGAATAAATAATAAATAAAATGTATTAGACTAAACTCATTTAGATGTTTCTTAAAATTATTCCAAAGAGACTGAGCCATCGAACCTTGGAACAGAAAACTTTGTTTTAAATGCCAGTTGTTAAAAATGAATGTCGTGCACATCCTGCAAACTGCAAAACAAAAATGTGGGCATTTAATCAATATTCGCAAGTATATTTTTGACCAGCGTTTGCAAAACTGGAATGCCTACAAGAACTGAAACTGTGTGCAACATCAGAGATAAAATGTACAAATTATGGACTGTAAATTAGGACATCATTACAACTTATTACTTCTCACCTTTGAAAAGGTGTCTCCCACTGATTTTTTTATTGTACTCCAGGAGTATATCAGTTTATCTTTTGTGGAACTCACCAATGTGGTCCTTTTATGCAGCAATGGACACAGTCCTTTTGTGAAGAACTCTGACAAGTTGGAATTACATATGGATTTGCCAGAAACCTCATTGCAGAAATGTAAAGAAATTTGGGATGTTATGTCTACCTGAGAGAGCTAGAAACATTGCTAAGGTAGCAGTCTGATGATAGATTCTTCCAAATAACTGCATTTCATCCTTTCCCAGTAGATGCTCAGATTTAATCACCATCCAGTCTGAGCCCCTATCTGAATATGATAAAGTTGCCCTTTTTGAGGGATATCCTATATGCTTTATAACTTATGCAGCTTGAGACACTTTCTAATGCAGCCTGAATGAACACCATCATCAGATTGAATTGAAATTTGTAGCCAATCACTCCAAAAATCTATAAATAGTTTTGTGGTGATCAGTGCACTGAACCATTTATAAAAAAACAAATAAGTTACTCTGCCTACTCTGTTATAGGGATATGTCTAACATATCACACCACCGAAGACACTTATGTGTTATACTCTTTGCTGATAACACTGCACAGTGCAACATAAGTGTAGGAAAGGTCTATCTGGTGGCATAGCTTGTTGATTTCCTGACTTTGGAATAACTTTCAGATTGTACTTAACTTACTTTTAACTTCCTTTTTCTTTTACCCAGAAGTCCTCCTGTAGTATTAACAGCTAATGTCCCAAATAAAGAAAGTTCACATTCCTTTAAGGTAGGATGTTGGTATAATGGTTAAGATATTTACCTTACAAATGCAAGAAACAGGATTTGATTCTCATGACTGGATGGAAAATTGGCTAGGCTTAAAATGCCCATATGGGCAGCTAGCCTAGTACTTATCTATGAACATAAAACTTGCATTGTGTTCACACTGCACATCATTCTTGAATACATTCATGGTTATACTGTTGTTGTCACTTCTCAAACATTCTTCTCCTCACCCCTTCCATTTTACTAATAACACCGTGTAGATCCTTCATTGATCTTTCATCTTGTATTGACAAGTGTGCCCCCTTGATCTCATGTTTCTCATTTCTTTAAATGTGTAGCAACTAATGGATGGGAAACAGAAAATTTACCCCAGGACTGCTCCCTGTACTACTAAAGGACAGAAGCAGCTCCTAAATGATTTATCCCATGCATGGGTACCCTCAAATTATCTATGGTATGATCCCAGTGAGTCTCATTAAGATTAATATATAATTATTGACCAAGGAATGGGTACAGCCAATATCTAATCAGCTGTGATAGGTTAACTTGGGAACAAAAGGGGAAATAAGCTAGGCTTAAAATGGCCACAAGGGCAGTGATCCTAGTACTTATCTATGAACCTATGAGCTTAAGCTTAGTTGTGTTTTTCAGATACTTAAGCATGGCTAATCCTATCCTTCATGTGAAGTCCACTGTGAAAAATCAACAAAAGTACAGCTGGATTTGAGAATGAAGTCATTGACATTACTAGTTCATTAAAACATAGAATAAAACAAAATATCAAAGTGCTTTTGCAAGTGCCAGTCTCCCTGCATCCTCCAAGACTGTGCAAACTCAAAAAATAGGCAAACAAAATCATTTTATCATAATGTAATATTCCATATTTGTATAACTCACCTGATCAATGAACTCAGAGTCAGCAATTTTTTCTGTTAGCAAGGTATTAAGGACTACTTTGCATGGGTTTCTTCCTTTTTTTAATTTCTTTAAGTCTTTTGGGTTACTAATACCATGATGGGAACGGACCCCATTCCTAAGTCAAAATATGATTAAAGCTCATGAAATTAGTATTATTTCAATCTTTAATGTCAGCCAGAAACACTCTTCATAGCACCTGCAATGTGCCCAGTAATGACTCCTTCTGCAATTCATATGGGCTTACATGTATCGGTAACATATCTAAATACAATTGTAGATTATTTTTTCTAAGACCCGTTGCTCCTACTAATATTGGGGCTGTCTGGGTATCTTTCTTTAACATTGCTCTCATTTCTGCCTACAAATCCTGATGTTTACATGGCTTTGTGTCTCTCTGTACAAAAGACACTGTAGTTACTAGGTGTGGCAATTTCAATGATCAATGTTACTTTTGTTTTCTTTTCAAAGACCACTATACCCAGTTTTTTAGCATCCTTTAAGAATATGCAGATTGAGCTGTAGCACTGTCTTTCATTATATGACTTCTGGCAAGGACCTTTGGTATAGATCCCTGCACCATTTTCTGTCTTCTTTCAAACTACCTCTGTCTTGTCTAGACACTTGTAGAAATGAGGCCTGTATAATACTCCGGGTCTTACCGATTGTCTGTATGAGGGGATAATAATGTGTTCTTGCTGCTTTGGCTACTTCTTATGTCCTTGTCAGTACACAGAACATTTTATTTTTTGCTTTGAAAGTTGGCTTTCTTACTGTCAGACATAATTACCTACAGTTTTGTTTTAGTTTTCATTGTCACTTCCACTTGTGCACTCCTTCCACAGGTCACTGTTACCATTTTTAAGGTCATCTTTGAGCTTGTCAAGTCCCTTTCCATCATTTGTATACCTTCCTGCATATCATTAGGTTAACAACAGAAATGCATACTATTCCTTTCAGACCTTTGGCAGTGCCACTTAAGACACTAAAATGGAATCATCTAAGTGGTGACCATTGTAATGCCTCACCAGTTTACCATTTTTTCATCTGAATGGCCTCTATTTAGAATTACCCTGTTTGCCCTTTTATTTTGCCTGTGGTGTACCCATGTTGCCTATCTACGGTAAATCACAAGGCTGTTTAAAATTTTCACAAACTTTCATTTGCACCATTGTATGAAATGCTGCACTGAAATATAAGATGTTTACATGTATGGGTACATTCTGATTTATTCAGTCAATGAGCTCATACATGGGGGGGGGGGTCTATAAAGATCCTGATCTGAAGTTGCACTGCCTCATGTCCAGGCCCTCACCAACTTCTATGTATGTGATTTTTTTTTCTTTCAGCATCCATGCCATGATTTTAACAAGAACTAAGATCAATCTGACAGGTGAATAGGTTTTAACCTATATTATTTGAGTGAGGATCATATCTATCCTCCTTAAATATGAAATAATGTTACCCTTCTTCCAAAATTGGTAGAAATGATTAGTTAGAGGTAAATTGAGTAATAATTCTTGGGTAAAGACAATCAGACTCTATAACCTTGTCTAACTTTGACAGTAAAATTTGCTTCTTGAATATTTACTCTGGAAAAGAATTGTAATTGGCCTCCATTTCCTGTGACTTTTACTGACTGGACATCATAAATCTCCCTTCCCCTGTTTATTTAGAAGCCATGCTTTGCCAACATCCTTGTCTGGATCTAACATCTGATTTCTTTATTTACTTTTCTTGGTTTTGTCTTTTTCTGTATTATCCTTTTCGCTGAAATTGTTATTTTTTTTGTTTTAAGATTATATACCTTCTGACTGCTTTTCTTGATTTTCTTCTTTAAGTGATTTTGTTCTATTATTTTACAGAAATTTCTTGCATTTCATGAATGGTACTTATGTTCTTAATTTTAATGGTTCATAATTTAAGCACAAAAGTGCCATTTTTCTCTCGTTTGCTTCTCATATCTGTTTATTATGTAGATTTGGTGGTTCCATGACGGCAAGTTTGTTGTATTTCAACACTAGGTCTACTTTACCTTCCTTTAGGCTAGACAGATCTTTTCTCAGATGCTATCCCACATTGTCAGGGTTTGCTTTCCAGAATCTCAGAATCTTTGCCTTTATATGTACCTCTATTCCTGCTCCTTCCTAGCTTTGCCACATTGTTCAGACAGATTGGTTATTTCTTATTTTTCATACTTTGTATTGTTTTTCAGCTTGTTCGTCCATCTTTCAACACTCACCAACTAGTCAAATCTGCTCTGTAATAACTGTTTAGAAAATAATTAAGCAATGGTGTTAATCCTGATTCCATGTCACAGAGGGATGGAGCCCTGATTGTGATTCAGGTGACCATTGTTTGATTAGTGAGTCTGGCACTCAAGAAACTAGATAGAGAAGGGGAGGCATGAAGGGGCATGGTCCACTTACCTTTCCTTGGGGTGTGGGAAGGGCCACCACACATATTCTGCATGGTGTAATTTCTTTGACTGAGACAGAGGAAACCATTGCTTATGCTCTGTGGGAAGAGACAAGGCTTCTTGGGGGAACATTCTTTATGAAAGAGAGGGATGCCCTCTGTAGACAGCATATTATGTGCTTCTCCCCTGCACCTCACTGGGTATGACAGCCAAGGTAAGAAAAAAACACACAGATACAGACACAGGCACAGACAGACAAGCAGACAAACATACAGAGACACACACACACACACACACACACACACATACACACACACACACACACACACACACACACACACACACACACACACACACATGAACACAAAAGGCCTCAAATCACCCAGATGACCATAATGTCTCCTTGCAGTTGATCCTTTGGCCAATTACAGAGAGCAAATTGTCTGACTTGTTGTATGAGGGTTGACACTAGACAGACAATGGAGGTCAGAAACGGGAACAAAAAAATAAAAATAAATAAATAAATGAAGCCATAAGCAGTGAAGATCTCGATGCTTTTTATGTACATTTTAAATGTTTTTCCCAACTTTTTTTGCTTATTAATGGCTCCCTCACAGATGGCTATTAGCTGCTGTCAGTGCCTCTCTAGACAACTTGGTCCACTGAAATAACTGTTCCACACCTGGAGTTTCTCTGATCATGCTCAGGGTTGGTGAGGAGGTTGAGGCAAACTGGAGCAGTGTAATTTAGCCACCATGGAAGTATTTTTCACTTATGACACATGTGCATTATCCAACGGGTTGTCAATAGATAACAATAACATGAAGGAAGCAAAACGTCTGAACAAAAATGCCTAGGCATGGCATTCCATTGCTCCTTGACCTTTACTAAACACACGGAGAAGGTAGTCATTAAAGCACTTTCTCAGATGTAGCTACAAAATGTCACACCTTCTATCCTCCAGTTCAACAAAAAAAAAATAGTCAGAAATGTCCTTATTCTTAAATTTGAATTCAGTTTTCCCTTACTAACCGTGCAGTCTGGAACCAATAGTAGCAGCTTTCAAATGAGCAAAAACAAAATATGTAGAGTTACAGTGTTAGCTGAAGACCTCGCACATCAAATGACCCAAAACAAAATGTTAGCTAGTGACCATGCACACCAGACCTTCTAAAAAGATTCGACCGGCTTTCAGAAAAAAAAATAGAGCCACCCACCTGTTCAATTCAATGTTATTCAAAGTAATTGTACGTTAACAATACCTAGCCCTTATTGTAAAACTGATCAGTAAAGATCAATCCTTCTCATGTAAGGAAAACAAGGATGTCTGACCAGGTTCAAAATAACTATTGGAGAAAACAGACTGTCCAGGACTTGGTCCCTCTACCCTGAACCATCTCTCTCCAAAGATGAAGAAACAGCAAACACTGACTGTATTTAGGACATGTCTGAAAGAAAATTTTGTGACAGATTCAAGATGCACATGCTTTAGGGATACTGGATAAGCAATATATACAAATTGATACTGTCTCACATACATGCATTCCTGACTACTTCAATTAACTTGGAATATACCCACCTTACTGTATATAAATTCTTCCATAAATATTAAATTTTTTTGTAAATTTGAAATTGTAAGTGTTAATCTCCACTCTGTAATTTAGTTACCTCTGTAAGTGAAATACTGCTGTGTAAGGAAACATAATACTCCTGTACTGGTATATTACTACTCTGTACTTTTGCTCCTTTGAGCCTACATTGTGGCTGAAAAGGGCAACTAGACTAGCCTGCCTCTCTAGCTATCAAATAGTAATAAATAAATTAAAAACCTGGGTGCTGCATAGCATTGTCTGCACCACCACCAGATGCACCTCAGGCAATGCCCTGCCTCTCCTAACTGACACATCCGTTATATTACAAGTCTCAACTAGGAATTAACTGTGGCGGTGTACCTGAATAAATGCTGCTTTCATGTCCCTCCCCATAAGATGAGTAATCTGACCTAAGGCACTCAATCTTATCCCACCCACCACCTTGCCCCCTCCATTACATTAGCTGCTAATTAAACATTTGTTATGCAGATTGCAATCAAGACTTCATTCTCCTGCACCACAAAGCCATGAGCTTTTTTTCCAGCCCATTGTTTTTTTTTTCCAGCATTGTCGCCTCACAGCAAGAGGTTCTCTGGTTCAATTCTTGGCTGGCGGTGCCTTCTGTGTGGAGTCTGCATGTCCTCCCTTCGTTTGTGTGGGTTTCCTCTGGGTGCTCTGATTTCCTCCCACGTTACAAAGACATGCATCCGGAGCGTTTCTCCCTGGGCCTTCGCTGAAAATTGGCTCGTTCCAAGTCAGACTTTCCTGGTTAACAAATGTTAAATAAAAAATAAAAAAAAATAAAATAATAAATGCTAGCATGAACAAAAATCATGAGTAAGGAAAAAAATCCAGTCTTCTTTATTTTTTTCTTTCAAAGAAGACCCAAGTTGTGTCTAAGGCTTAATGTTCAAAGTCACATCAAGTAACAGTGCTCATCTCCCTGTTCCTATCTCCAAAAGGTTAGGCAACTTCTTTACACCAATCCAATGTCAGATTCAGAGGAAAGTGAAAGTCAAAGAACAAATGGCCACAGTCACATATTTCAAGTTGCTGTTGCCATACATCTACACAGCATGCTTCCTCACACATGCCCATCCATAGAAGACAGCTCCCTTCTGTGCACTGCTCAGATGTTAATTACACTGGGATAAACATGAAAAAAAAATGGTTACTGTGATACATTTCAACTTGCTGTTGTCAGGTGCATCTACACAGTATTCCTACTTCTTCTTATCCCCAGTAGATAGCTGCATGCATATGCAACAGATATTTATGAAGAAACAAAAAACAATAATTGTCTGTAATATTGTCTACCAACCCATTTCTCAAAGACAGTATAATTTATTTATAACTTTTGTTTACCAGGAAGGTCAGACTGGGCACAAGTCCTATTTTAGTGGAGGTCTGGGTAGAAATGCTCTATTTTTCAGAATGAGTATAATTGGATCATAGGACATTACTAGGCTATTGGCCCTGAAGCCCTTACAAGCCTAGCCAAGAATTTAGCCTGTGTTCAGACAAGTCAGCACCCAATGCCCCTGTCCAGCAGGGACACAGGTAGAATACTAGGGGTGTATTTTCTGTTCCCCATCCAGTTATCCAGGTTGCACTTATAAAAAGGGTTAATGAGGTACTCTGCTTGACATGGAGAGGGAGTCTATTCCACAGAAGGAGGAGTCTCTGGGACACAAATCTGTCCTGCCAACAAGTCTTATTGATGTCACAGACCATTCGGTTGAAGTCACGAGTGCGGGTTACTCGAGTGGAGCTTGACTTGCAGATTTGCAGCAGTCCCATCAAGGCAGGGTCTGAGAATTTTTTGTATGCCAGACAGAGGTCACCTCTGAAGAGTCTGTATTAGACTGAGTAGAGGGACAGGGCCTATCTGTGTACAGTAGATGCTTGACGGACAGAATTTTCCTGGTGAGGAACCTCTGTGGTCTCTCCAGCTGTTGAATGTGCTTTATGAGGTACACGTCGAATGGGGCATTGTACTCAGTAATGGGTCTTATAAGGGAAGAATACAGGGATGTTATGAAATCCTTATCCTTGGATGAGATACCCTTACTAATGAGGTGGGCCATGTAGAATGCTTTCCGTACAACGGAGGCAATGTGGTGATCAAAAGTCAGTTTGTTATCAATCTGGGTGCCCACGCAGGCAATGTGGTGGTCATAAGTCAGTTTGCTATCAATCTGGGAGTCCAAGTCCCTCGCGACTGATCGCATGCTTAGAACCCTGTTATTAATGTGATAATTTGCGGGGAAATCACTCTCCCCAAAGGGTATGATGATGCATTTTTGGCATTCAGTTTGAAGCCATGTTTCTGGCACCAGTCATTTGTTTGGGTGAGAACCTCTTGGAAGATGTCTACATCACTAGGAGAATTGTTGACAACACCCAGCTTGCAGTCATCTGCAAATCTGGTCAGCCATAGCCTACTGGTTTTGGCCTGCACCTCAGAAAAGTATATCCCAAGCAATACAGGCACCAAGACCAATCCCTGGGGTGCACCGCTCATTACAGGTCTACTGCTTGAGGTGGCTTCCCCTATTTTGATTAGGCTGGGTTCTATCAGTGAGCCAGTTTGCTACCCATCTGGTAACATATGAATTAATGCCTAGTTGAGAGAGTTTATCTATTATACCCATGTGGGGAATACTGTCAAAGGCTTTGGCCAGGTTAAGGTAGGAAGCATGCACTTCCCCTCATCCATGGCTTTGGTGACTGTCTCAAAGAAGTCAACCAAATTAAACAGGTATGACCTCCCTTTGATGAAACCAAACTGTGTGGGATCGAGTGTTTGGAAGGCAGTTATACAAAATTAACAATAAATGAACATACATACAATGACGTGACAGTTAATTAAAAAAATAATAAATGTACATACATAGAATAGTAAATGAACATACCTAAAATTGTAATGATATGACCGTTAATGAAAACATGGCAGTTAAATGAAGAATACAATAAAACATTAGTTAATATCAAACTTATAAGAGTCTAGTAACTTTCAAATGGAATCAGCTAGAAAGAGATATTGAGTAGGAGGCAGTGAAGTAATTATAGGATGAAGATTCTTACAAATTATGAATGAGAATTGAGGAGGTCCAGGCATAAGGGAGATAGAGATACTAGTGGAGAGGGATAGATGATAGCCAGATAGTTAGAGATTGTGAAGAAGTAGCAACATTATGGCTAGTTACATAAAAGTGTGGTGACAGCAAGGGGTTAGATGCAATGCCCCCAGACAGATTATAACATCTTTTGCATGTCTAAAGGTTGATTGTGAGACAAATTAAAGAAGTAATGGCTACAATGTGTCCACATGCACATAAGCAGGGTCAGTTTTAGATAAGTGGGTCCCAGAGCAGTGTTTGAGGATATGCACTCCTTTGCTAAGCTTGTGTCAATATGCCATTATCCATCATTTTATGACTTATTTTTAAAAGATAATTACTGGTTAACTGTTTTTTTTTTCCCCACATTTTTTGTCTTACATACTCTGGAACACAATGACTTGAGTTTGACAGCATGCACTAATCTAAACTGACATAATAATACAGGTTTTGCATAAAAATGTCATATTATGTTGGGAAGGTTGGAAAACGAAATGATGTATTAACAAATTTAATAAACACAAATGAAACATAACCTACTATGAAGCTTATAGCCTGTATTTTATTTGTACATTCAACAATTCATTAAACTTTACGCTTCCCTTTACTACCCCCCCCCATTTTTTCTTGAGAGTAACTCATGCCTTCTGTTAGTAATTAGTAACTTTTCAAGTGCTGGTGATCTAATATCAGTATACAAAGGCAAATAGCTGCACAAATTTCATAGACTAATTTTGTCAAGCTGTGATATATTGGCATATGCCCAGCATGGTTCAATGCAAGGCTGAGGACTAACCTGGCTTTCATTAAAGTTATGGACGACATACTTAAATCTATAGACACACAGGCAAAATTAGATGAGCAGCGCTACCTTTGTTAACATGTCAAATCATTTAATTTAATTTTAGTCTGTTTGAGGAAAACTGAAGCATGATAACGCTGTACAACAGTTATCTACTAATAACCAAAAAATCCACCAATGGAGGCTGCCAACTCCAGAAAGGAAAACCAGAGATCAGTCACAAACAATGGACCATACAACAGTTACACAATAGCTAATTCACTGTCCAAGTATTGAAACTGACAGTCTATCCTTTGGCATTAGTGCAGATTAGGGCTGTAGGATTTCCTTTTGTCACTTAAATTTTACATTATTATGAATATTATGTGAATATAAGTCAGATTGCCCAACAGAATATTGATGAGGTACTGTATTATATCACATATAAAATTACATTTCTATATATTAAATACATTTGGTTACCCTGAAAAATCCCTGTCTGTCTTTATGCCAGTTATCATAGGTTTACCTTAGTTATACAGTTTCTGGAGCTGTTTATGAGAAATAACCAACAGGAAAAAACGACCAAACTGTGCTGTGTAAATGTCTCACCAAGCAAATAAACCAGAATAAAGCAGTCCAAAAAAGTAGAATAATGAGATGACACCAGCCTCTCAGCATAAAACTAACAATCTTTTATTTTAAAACAACATAAGCACTTTCACAGCTCTTGCTGCTTCTGATATCTGAAGATTCATTTATCATACCTTGTTATTACTACGGAAATGTGACATATGTAGGAGAGGCAATGTTTCTCATTTCTTTTAAGCAATTTTCTACATTTCTGCATTATTCCTTAATCCCGTTAAAGTGGAGTCTGTATGCAATACAACATTCCTTATTCTTATTAAGCTATTATCTTACTTTCAGTATTATTTCTTACTAATACTAATATATGACGTCTTTATGAAGTCTTTATGTAATATAATGTTCTACAATATCTGTTAAGCTATTCAAATTCTTCTTGTATTATTCCATGTTACTAATGCAGTATAAAGTCTATAGGGGATAAAGTGTTCCATACTTCTGTTAAGGTATTCTCTCATATATCTTTTTATTCCTTGTTACTTATTAAGTCTGTAGAAAATGCAATTAACTATATTTCTGTTAAGTTATTCTTTTATTCATGTATTATGCCTTATTATACAATGACCCCCCCCATTAATATTCCAAAACGTGCACGCTGATTGGTCAGCGTGCACATTGTAAATCAGAGTTACACTAATGGAAAAAGGTCTGGTCGCCCGGACTTTTTCCATTAGTATAAGTCTTTTTTTACACACTGTCTCGCTATGTTAAAGGAGTTTAACATAAAGAGACAGCTTTAAAAAAAGCAACAGAGTATCTCTGTTGCTTTTTTTAAAGCTGTCTCGCTATGTTAAACCCATTTAACATAGGGAGACAGCTTTAAAAAAAGCAACAGAGATCTTGCTTTCTCCGTTGCCTTTTTTAAAGCTGTCTCGCTATGTTGAACTTCTTTAACATAGCAAGACAATTTGTAAAAAGCAATGGAGATCTTGCTTTCTCCATTGCTTCCACCCACAGCTCTGATGTACTGCATAAGCATACACATGAGCAGTACATCAGAACTGGCGCAGAATACCAGGTAGCTGCGGAAGGGCAGCAAGGAGGCATTATACAATGCCATTATTTAAGAAAACTAATTTTTTTTTTCTTAAATAATGTCATTGTATAATAGCAATAGCCCACTTCTGGGTGTGGGTAATGCTGGATTTACCCACGATTGTCTTTGTTTGACCACTCGGGCTTCGCCCTTGTGACCAAACCTCACCAACCGTGGGTAAATCCAGCATTACCCATACCCAGGTATGGGTTATTGCTATAATACTACTGAATTGTAAAATTGTAATATTTGTAGGAAATGCAATGTTTCACATTTCTGTTAAAGAATTTTCTTAATTTAAAGTACAAATCATGCATGCAACACAGAATTTGATATTCCTATTAAGGCATTCTCTCTCTTCCTATATTATTCTTAATTACCGATGTACAAAATCTGTAAAGACTACACAGTTCCATATTTCTAATGAAATATTCCCTTACTCACTTATTGTCATTTATTTTTGTATTTTTGTCCTTTTTACTTTTTTAGATAGGTCAGCTTTGATTATTTTTCAAACTTTCTTAATTTTCAGTTGAAGTCATTGATGGATGAATGAAAGTCACCCGTAAGTACATCAATATAAGCACATATGTTTCTAAATATTCTGCACAGTACTAGCAAACAGATAGAGTTCAATTATTCTCTAGTTCTATGATATTTAGATATTTGCATTTGTGAATCTTTGAATTATTTTTAATGGGCGTGGAATTACTTTGACTTTAGAATACAGTACAAGATGATACACATTTATTACTTGGAATAAACTATCACTCAGTATTAGATCTCTAACCCTAACTCTTTCAAAACAACACTAAAAGATACTCTCCATATATCATGGACATGCTTATGCAATGACCCAACTTAATCCATCTCCCCTCCTCTAATACTACTGCAGCAACCATTTCTACCTCCTCTCTGTACCTCTGCCTCTAAAAAGTCTCCTAGTAGTCAATAGTTCTTACAGCTTCCAGAGCTGTAGCCCTGGAGCCTTGGGATTATCTCCTGTATATCTATATTTATAATATATTTGTTCTTTTTGTTTTGCAAACGTATCAATATTTTCTGTATTCTGCTTACTATTGTATGTAACTTTGTGCTATATTATGTTCAATATATTGATCATTTCTAGCATGTTGTTACAACTTTTAGACAAATTGTAATTTTATCATTTTTAGTTTAGTTATAACTCTGTCATATGATTACTCGTTACTTGTACTATTTGGATCTCTTCTCCTCGGGCCCTCACTGAAAAAGGACTGTGGACTAACCCGGTTAACTAATATCAATAAATAAATAAAAAATAAAAAAAATTTATCTGAAATACCTCCCAATGCTCCTTATGAATCTTGTCAATTTGAACATTTCATCTTACAATATTTTAAAATTATTTTTATTTTATTAAAACTCTGCTGTGAAGTTTGCCTTGTATTTTCCTTCAATGCAGTATTGTTTTTTCTTTCATACAGTTTATTCCTGGGCATAGCATCTTGTTAATAAACAACATTATTTAGTCTACCCACTGCCGCAGCAAAAATATCATGTGCACAAATGTTATTATTAATTGAGAAATACAAAAAATTAAAAAGACTTGGAATCTCAGTCATTCTCTTGAATACCACAGATATCTCTTTTGGTTTCATTGCACTGACAGATCATGGCATTGATGCGCAAAAGAAACATCATGTGTGTATTGTAGTTGATACATTTAACATCTTATAGGTTCATTGGTAAGTACTAGGCTAGTTGCCCTTGTGGGCCATTTTTAGCCTATCCAATTTCCCCTCAGAGAATCAAACTCAGTACATTGTAAGGTAAACATCTTAACAATTATGCCAACTCCCAAATGCAAAAAAAATATTCAGACCCAACACCTTTGCCACAGAAAACAACAGCAGTAACTCCCCCTCTTATTTCCATTTTAGATAAGTAGAGATTGTGTGATGGCAGCTAAACATTGGTGACATGCATTCAACAGACTATATGAAATTTTATTAATCTGACTTTTGTGTAAGGAGCTATTTTATGGAACTTTGTTTTTTCGTAGGATAGCTTTCATAATGGTCTGGTTGCATTACAAATTCCACAAGGTAGGCTTGAACCATCAACACTGAGAGCTACTGAGCATCATGCTCAAAATAGCACCCCAGCAAGTGTGTAGTTACCTGGTGTTCTCCCCAACCATGATAGCCACTGTGTTGGAGTTGTAAATTTGTAATGCTTATTTTATGTAGATGCCACTACTTTCATTTGGTGAACATTAATCCAATAGAAGGCAGCTAGCTCATCACTTGCACAGAGGTAGATGGTATTAGGAAGTGACTTTGTCTTTCAAAAACGTATTATCTTTTGGGGTTAGTGAAGAAAATGGGGATAGTGAGTAAAGAAGCTTTGCAGAGGTAGCTACAAGGAATATATACCAAAACAGAATGCAAATACAAATAAAATACTGAAAAAATCAACAGTGCAGTCAGTCTAATAATGATGAAAGTCACAAATTGTAGAACGTGTTGATGCTTCCTAACTGAATATTTTTTCACTTTGCTTTGTTCTGGCTTCTAAAACTGGCTTATAGGTTCTATAGAATGTAGACATCCTCGATATTCTAAGGACACTGCTTGCCCATTTTTGACTTTTGCTGCAGCAGCTGGAAACTGTTCTGTTTTACTCAATATTTGTACTGTACAACAAATACATCTGTTATAAACATAGTGTTGCAATATATGATGCTTTCATAGCAGTAAGTGCAAATTACCTTTCAGGTTTCATCGCAAAGGCATTATCGTGTTACCATTAAGTTTACAGATTCTGCTGAGCAACAGCCCAAATAGCATAAACCAGGAAACATTTGTACACTCATCTACAGAGTTTAGTAGTGAGAATATATTTCTTGCAGTGTCCTTGTGCCTTCGGCTTTACCTAAAATGCACATTCATTGTTAGAAATGTCCGATTGAGGATGACTGCTTATATCCAATGTGGTTACGCTGAATAAGCAATGATATGCAGCCTCTTAGAGACAATGTTATTTAAATATAGATCTACACTACCTTGAAAATAGCTCAGCAAACAACTTTGCTTTGGCATTGTTCTTGTTTGGCACTTCCTCTATTCACCTTCATTGTGGCCTTACTGTATTAATGCAAGCTTACAGCAGTGCAGAGAGCACAGAACACTTCTTTTATCATATTATGCTTTCTACTGTGACACTTGGATTGTAAACAAAAGTCTTTTTTCCACTTTTGCAATAAAATCAACTATATAAATAAGATCTGTTTAACTTGCAACCATTGTCATATTTATGAAGAGTTGTTAATCTCAACTGTCTTTTATTAAAAAAAATGATTAAAAAAGTAAGACATTCTGTGGGTTTTGACTGCTAATGACATGCTGTGGGACAGCTGGCAGTTGTTATGTCTATACAGACACCAAATAGTTATGTGTTATGTAACACATGATTTAAAGTAAACAAGTATGGTAACACTTTACAATGGAACAATGCATTAGACGCTAGGAACTACTTTCATCATCCATGCATTCATCTATCCATCCATCCATTTATCCATCCATCCAGCCATCCATACATGCTTACAAGTAGTAACCAACTCTGTTAGGAATCCCATGAACAGATATTATGACTCACAAGGTTTACTAGGCAAGGGAGACTGGAATTAGTAGGCATGTCTACTGTTACATACATGCACACGCTCACACACACACACAACACATATGAATTAGATTAAAGTTGCCAGTATATCTACTGTATATGTTTGGAATTTATGAATGAAACCAAAGTGCTTAGAGAAAACCCATATGAATATAGGTAGGACATACAGACTTGTCAGATAGTGACCCCAGTGTGAAATGAATCAGAAGACTTCTTGCCATGAGTTGACAGTGTTATACACTGTGCCATTGAACCACTCTCATTTCAATCATAGGTGTACCTAATATGATCTACTTAAGCAATAACTGATGACATTGGTGTGGTATATTAAGATTTACCCACAGCTGGTGTGGTTTAATCATGAGGGCGAAGCCCGAGCGATTAAATAAAGCCAACCGTGGGTAAATCTTAATATACCACACCACAGAGTCAGTAATTGCTATTATACAATGACATTATTTAAGAAAAAAATACTTACTTTTCTTAAATAATGTCCTTGTGTAATGACGCCATGCTGTCCTTCCATGGCTGGTACATATCCTGTTGCATTTTTTGATGTACTGCACATGCATATGGGACTTGTGTTCCCACATGCATATGGGACTTGCGTTCCCATGCAGACCCAGTACATCAGTGCTTTTGAAAGGAAGCAACGGAGAAAAACATTTCTCCATTGTTCCATTTTTCTTTTCTTTTTTTTTAAATAAGAAAAAAATGTTTCAGACAGTTTAGGGGTTGGAAAGAGACAGAATAGAGGAAATACAAGGACTTCCTGCTATGTCCGGAGCCCAGATTTCAGTTTTTATTTATTTAATTTTTATAAAAAAAAAAAAAAAAGTTAAAAGTTAGTGTATACCAATGGAAAAAAAGTCCAGGACACCGGACCTTTTTCCATTGGTATATGCTCGGACTTACATCGGACATGCTGATTGGGCTGACCAATCAGCGTGCTCATTTTGGAATATTAATAGACAGTCATTGCCTAATCCACCATAACACACATGTGAAATGTGTAACAATATAGATACATATGTAGAAATACTAGTAGTTTCATCAAATGTGGATTGAGTAGCATCTATTCCATCAAAACATAATATGCATTGAGTAATAGTACAGATATTACGTAATAATGCATTATAAGGTATTTCTAGAGCGATTGATTTATATTACTTTTCTTGCCTCTGTATCCCTGTAACAGTGATACTTATATTTTTGTCCCTTTTTTTTTTACAGAAAAGGCACCCAAGGAAATTAGGAACGCTGATTTTGAAGACAACACAAAACTACCTCACACAAAACTACCTCACAAAGACAAACAACCAATTGATGTTCTAAAACAGGGAAGTGTAATCACAAATACTGTTGATGAAGAAGATGAAAAAATTGATGTAGAAAAGGTGGACAGTGGAGCACCTCACCTGATTCAAGCCAACCAGATTTTGGATTTCAGCCCAAAACTGCATTCTCACGCAGAAATCAAAACTGCTTCTACAGAGAGATGCTTGGATGATTTGGTTCCTGATCACAAGTCCATAGAAAACAGAACAAGCATTTCTAACCAAAGTAATCATAATGAAAGAGCAGCAAGTCTAGACAACATCCATAGAGATGAAAACTGCTGCTCTTTTAATACAGATGCCTCATCCTACAAAGGACTCCCTATCCACTTGAATGAACTGTTCCCCACTCGGTCTTGTCCCATGTACCCTTCCAGTAGTCCTACCCCCCAGCCCTACATTTATGCATGCACACCTTTTGCTCCCCACTGTTCTAGGCTTTTTCTTCCTCCACACCCTTCTGGATTATCTGCATTTTCAGCTGTATCTGGTACAAGTACTGTTAATAGCACAGGACTCTCTTCTGGGATACCCCAATGCTACAGTAAGATTTTAGCCCATACTGGTTCTCCTTATGCACTGATGTCTGGGACAGTTTTCCCCATATTTTTACCTACAGAAAAGTCTCCCCTTCTTCATCAGTCTCATGATGTTGTGATACCTGCACCATCCAGTGCCTTTTCAGTCACAGTTCAAAATCCAGACCTGACGACAAGATCACAGAACAGAACATGCGATCTAGGTGACATACGACAATCAAAATCTACCTCTTGTTTTTCAAGCCATAATGAAGTCATCAACCTCAGCAAGTCAAAGGACACTCATTCCAAACCTCTCCTTGGTTATAAATCAATCCCTTATCCACTGAAAAAGCAAAATGGAAAGTTCAAATATGAATGCAACATATGCTTTAAGACATTTGGACAGCTTTCTAATCTCAAAGTAAGAAAACTTGGCTACGCTTTTCTATGATGAGCAGTGATGTGACAGAAAATACTTTTGCAAGTTACATAAAAATAAAAACTAATTAATACCTAGTTACCTTTTTAAACACTCAACTATTATATGTAAAAGCTGCTTTTGTCAGTAATATCATAACTGATTCCTGTTTAACTTTCACATGCTTGACTGTTCTATTTATAGCAACTACACAGATGCTTGTACTTTAATTTTGTGTTGCAACTATGTGTTTTAATTGTTGTCTTTCAACCAGTTTTGTAGCATAAGATGTAGGTGCACTGGTAATATAACCTATATAATATTGTAAATCATTTACTAATAGTTGCTAGGATGAGAATAATTACATATACACACACTAGAATGCTAAAAAGTAATTATTCAGCTTGCTTTTGTAGGATAGGTGCATGGAAACCTGCTTACCCTGATTTGAATTTAGTATTCTACATGTGGCATATGTGTCTACAGAGAGTGTATATCCAGTAATTCCTAGATGTGTGAAGTGCATCATAAGTTTAAGAAATGCTAGTCTTGAAATTTTAATAAGCAGACATTTATGTGGAAGACTGCATTGTAACTAGTGAAGTTTGCAGATCCAACACATTCCCTTTTCTTACCAATACCTTTATACTACAATAAAAGTGCTGTTGTGATATGACTTCACAAATCATATTATAACCTTATTTATGATATTTTTTTATCAATTAACTGCATCTGATCAAGCTAATTCTTGACAAGGCAGACAACCACGATGATCAGGTGCCATACTTATAATAGTCTGTCAGAAATATATTGAAGAAATGAGATACAAATTTAAACATACTTCCATGAAGCAGGCTCTTTTCACTCACTTTTGAGCACTACATGTATAAGGTACAATCCCAAGAAAGTCCTTAGAATGAGTCAATAAACTCTGATATGGAACCAATTTAGTCAAAGGAACAATAATACCATTAAAAATGTCTGTTGAAGATTACATTAAACCAGGAGTTTACAAGGATTCTAACTGATGATATTTTCACCATAAACTATCAATTAAAATGTCCTTTATTCATTTAACATTTGATTCAAATCTCACATGGCCTAACATGCTGTCTTTATCTGTAGTGTTCTCTTTCCTGTTTCTTACTGTGGGCATCACAGTACATGTTTATTGTTGTTATTATTATATACCTTCTTATTTCTATTAGTATTTTCATTTTAAGGCTGTCCTACTTCCCATGAGAGCATGTCAGTTGTTCTGACATTCTTTAAAGAAGTGTTGATACCATGAAGCAAATTCACTGAAAACAACCTTCATCACCAGTGATTTTTTCATTTACCCGACTGTTTTGTGACCAGGAAGTTGGCACTTGCATAAAGTCTGGCGATATGGGTGGTAAACCCATTACATAGGAACAGACAGAGTCCTGGTCCTTGTAAAAAAAAAAAGTTTTAGAGTCTCTAAAAGTGCCTTTCAGTAAGATATTTTCGTGGCTTCAGTAGGTCAACATGATTCTGTTCCCCACATGAATGTGAATGATCTTTGTTCCCTTTGCCTAATGTGTGTATTGCAAGTCAGTAATCCTTATTTTTTTTTCTCATTAGATTAGTTGTCCCCCACCAAATATTAAGATGAATAATATGAATAGCCATTCAATACTTGCTTAGTTTGGAGCCCAGACTCTCGTTATTATATTCCAATGAGTGACCGCAGCCTCAGGATTCATTCCTCATTATAATTCCATGATGTGGCCTCAGTAAATTAGTTCTTGTTAAGAATCAGTGTGGCAAAACGTTGCCTCTGAATCAAAAACACCTCCCAACCTTCAGCATCTCCATAAGTTTCCTACATATTAATTCACTAAAACAGCTGCTGGAAGTATAATATTCAACCTTCTTTGTTGCAACATAGTTGTGCCACTATGATTTAATTACTAGTGATTTATTTCATAGAGTGAAATCATTGTCTTTTTTCTAGCTTATTAACTTATTAACTGTACTTCTTGTGGACACCGCTGAAGTTAACATTTTTGTTCTACTGCCTGTTGTCTTATTGAGTTTAAATAGTATTGCACTATTGTGCCTCTGAATTCTACTGTTGTTTACTTTTGTACCATTTGTTCTGTAGTTTAAATACTGCACATTGTATCTTTGTCTCCTTTGCTCGCTACTGGCAATATGTAAGATAACGCTGCAGTGTTGTCTGATACAGACACTAGGTATATAAAACAATAAATTAAATTATTATCTGACTATATTCATATACCCGCGGTGGTGGTGCTGCGGTAGCATTGTCGTCTCACAGTAAGACTCTGGTTTGATTCTCAGCTAGAGCGTCTTCTGCGTGGAGACATGCGCGAATGGGCGTACCTTCATTGAAAGTTGTGCGTCAGGGCTAGTAACTCGGCACGTAAAAATCAACTACCAATTATTAGCGGACCTGAGTTCCGCTGTGGCGACCCCTAATCGGGAAAAGCTGAAAGACACAACTATTATCTGACTATATTCATAGATTCTTAGATTGTTACTAGGCTAACAATGTGTGTGTGTGTGTGTGTGTGTGGGGGGGGGGGGGTATTTTTCTAATCCTAGACAAGTTTTCCCGAAAGAATAATGATGTCCTGTATCCAAATAGGACATTGAGGGCCAGACATTTATAAGCTACCTCTGTCCATAAGGGACATGGGTGCCAAGCGCAGTCTAAATTTCTTATTCCTCATCCGTTGGTCTAGATTGTACTTAAACTGGGTAATAGATGAACTCAGCTTCCCATGGATGGGAAGTCTGTTCCATATGAAGGGCAGTTTCTAGGACATGTATCTGTCTCTCAGCTTATTCTGTTTAGGTCACAGACAAAATTCAGGCCCCTAAACCTTGTACTTTTGGTAGTGTTTGACTTATGAATATGCAGTAGATTCATAAGTGTGGGGTTTGCAGATGCCTTGTAAGCCAAGCATAGACCACCACTCAGTAGTCTGTAGGAGACTGAGAACCAGGAAAGGGCTTTAAGGGACTCTGCATAAGGCAGGTTTGTTACATCTTGCATTTTTTGTAAGGGATCTCTGATGTCACTGTAGCTGCTGCATATGCGTGGTCAGGTATGCATCAAAGGAAGCACTGTACTCTATGATTGATCTGATAAGGACAGAGTACCGTGGGATAATGACCTCTTTGGATTTAGATGTCATGCCCTTACTTATAAGTTGCACAACATAAAAGGATTTCTTTATCACTGTGACCACATCTACTGTCTGTCTGCATACTCAGATCCCTGACCACTGGGTTGATTCTTAGAGGCGTATTATCAACATTGTAATTAACTGGGATGGTTGGTTTCACAAAGGGTACAATTATGCATTTCTTAACATTTAGTTTAAGTAACTAATTGCACTTTTTGATCTCTGATGTTGCTGCATTTATGCTTGTCACTGATTACTGCAGTGTTAGGGTATTTAAAGCTATTCCGCGGTAGTGGTGCTGCAGTAGCATTGTCACCTCACAGCAAGATGTTGTCACGTTCGATTCTCAGCTAGAGCGTCTTCTGTGTGGAGGCATGCATGAATGGGCGTGCCTTCGTTGAAGGTTGTGCATCAGGGCTGGTAACTCTGCACGTAAAAATCCACTACCAAACATTAGCGGACCGGAGTTTCGCTGTGGTGACCCCTAACCAGGATAAGCCGAAAGACACAACAACAACAGCTCTGTAGTATTGCACTACAGACTACAGGGTTACCCATATAATATACTTTTATTACTTAGCTAACTGCTATGCTGATACTGTACTTAATCTATTTACTTTACAGCTATGTAATTTAATACTACCCAGATTATCTGTAGCTGTTAGTTACTGCATGAGCATCTATTGTGTTAGACTATCTGCTTCTTGTTGTTTCTGCTCCTTAGGCAGAGACCACATTTATCTTCTGGTTAAAGTTGTTTGGTTTAAATTTGCCACTTGTGACTGATTCCCTTATTGACCCTATATATTTCAGTCACTTTTACACTTTTTTTTTTTTTTTTTGTACTTGTGACTACCACAGTAATAGAGCAATCCTTTCTACTGGCGACATCCTTCAAGCCTACAAAACAGCCATTGTAATGCCATTACAAAGGGATAGTCAACCACAGACCCTGGGTAACTATAAATTCATTAGTCTCACTAGTCTCATATGTAAACTTATAAAACATATTATCTCAGACCTCATTAATCTGGACATTGAAAATCTCTTAACCCTGTTCTCTTATCAAGTCAGCTTTGTCCAAGGAAGGTCCTGTCTCTTTAACCTAATTTAGTTTCTCTAAAAAAGTAACTGAAACAATTGATGGTGGTTATGCAGTGCATACAGCATGTCTGGACATGGCTAAGGCCTTTGACACTGAAAACAATGGCGGTATTATTGACAGACATGTAAATCCGAATATAAATCCTTTCATCCATGGTGGATAGATAACTGTTTTGTCTAAGAGAACTCATGTACTTAGAGTCACATCTGGTACTTCTGAAAGTAAAAAGATAGTAGTGATATATAACAGGATCATCACACGTGGTACTTCTAAAAGTAAAATGTTAGTAGTGATATACAACAGGATCATCACACATGGTACTTCTGAAAGTAAAAAGTTAGTAGTGATATACAATAGGATCATCGCATGTGGTACTTCTGAAATTATTTATTTATGTTGGGAGTTGGGAGGGTGGCCTAATGGTTAAGGTGTTTGCCTTACAAACATAAGGTACAGAGTTTGAATCTCACAGGGGGATAATTGGCTAGGCTTAAAATGGCTCGCAAAGGCAGTTAGCCTAGTATTAATCTAATAGATATACCCCAGGGATTACCTCAGTGTCACTGCTCGACAGAGGCACAGCAAAATAATGGGTATAGTTCCCCATACTAAAGGGGTGGCGTAAGCCACAAAACTATGGGCTAGGCATGTAAATGCCCTCGGGCAGATAGCCTAGTATGAACCTATGTATGTATGTATTTATTTATTTATTTAGATTTGTTGAACGGGAGTGTCCAACTGGACGTAGGTCCATTTTCAGCGAAGGACCGGGGAGAAAAGCTCCACAGTTAAAATAAACAGACAGTAGTTACATTGGATTACATAGCGATTAACAATTTACATAGCAATTACTTACAACATATTTACAGATGAAGAACATAGTACATCAGTAGACAACTAGAATCTTTACCTGTGAAGTACATAACAGACATTAACAAATGTTACAATAAGAAGTTCCTGCTGTATAATAAGTACTAGGCTTATGAGCATCTGAGCTTGCTATAATCAAGGTAGTTAGTGGAGTGGAAAGAAAGGTAGTGGTTGGATGGGGTGGGTGATATTAGAATGGGAGTTGCAAGAGCAAAGCCAGCATGTTTTTAGGTGCGCTTTTAGTAAAGTTTTGAAGTGGGTGCATGATGGTATGGAGGTAATTGTGGGTGGGAGGGAGTTCCATAATTTGGCTATGGAGCAAGAGAATAGTGCTTCACCAGCAGAGTTATTGGCTTTAGTGATCTGCAAGTGATTTTTGTTGCTGGATCTTAGTGGTCTGGTGGTGTGATAGGGTTGGAGTAGATTCTGGAGGGATGGGGCATTTAGTGGATGGTTTACTAGTTTGTGGGCGAGTGAGAGTTGATACCATTGAAGGAGGTGAGGGAGTTCAAGCCAGCCCAGTTCAGTAAGTGCGAGACAGTGGTGACTACGGTAGGATGCCCCTGTGGCGAATTTGGCGATTTAGTTGTAGCAGGTCTCTAGATTGTTTAGATCGCATTGCCTTAGGTTGGTATATATTGGAGAGGCATAAAGTAGGGTGGAGATAAGGTGGAAATCTGCTATTGAAATCTTTGCTGCTTTGGTGAGAAGTTGCTTATTTCTGTATAATGCTCCTAGTTTTTTTGTGGACTTTTTTATGGTCATGGATGTGTGAATGTCAAATTTTAGTTTATTGTCTATTTCCACTACTAGCAATTTGGTGTGTTCAGTAGGGTATATAGTGGTGTTGTCTTTTGCTGTGATGTTAAAGTGAGAGTTGTTTTGAGTATGTTTGGTGGGTTGGAAGATGAGTAGTTTAGTTTTGTTTGGGTTGAGTATTAATTGGGCATCGGATAACCAAGTTTCAACAGAGGAAAAGGCTTCCTGTGTGACTTTTTGCAGTTTGGGTAGGGACTGGGCTGAGCAGATGATGGTTGAGTCATCTGCGTATTGGACGAGTGTGCCATGTTTGGTGGCAGAGGCTGGATTATTGGTGAAAACAGAGAAGAGTAGGGGTCCAAGGATGGATCCTTGGGGAACCCCTATGGAGACAGACAGTTGGGGAGATATGTCATTTTGCCATACAACGTATTGTTGGCGGTCAGACAGGTAACTCTGAAACCAGGTGGTGACTGATTGTGAGAAGGATAGGTTATTGAGGACAGAGATAAGTTGTTTGTGTGGGACCATGTCAAATGCTTTAGATAGGTCTAGGAAAGTAGCAGAGGAGAGATAGCCATTGTTTTTATGCTGAAGGATAGTGTTAGCAAAGGAGAGTAAGGCAGTGGTGGTGCTATGGTTTGGTCGGAAACCATGCTGAGTACTGGAAAGGAGGTTGTTAGTAAGGAGGTAGTCTGAGACCTGAGTGTGTATGCATCTCTCTAGTATTTTGGAGAGTGAATAGAGAATAGCTATGGGGTGGTAATTGGTTAGTTCTGTGTTGGGTCCACCTTTGTGGAGAGGAATTATATCTGATACTTTCCACAGTGTGGGAACGTAACTTTCTGACAGAGATCGGTTAATCAAGATGGATACTGGGTAGGCCAGAGCATCAGCTGCGATTTGTAGGTATTCACTTGTGAGGTTGTCTGCTGCTAATTTGATGGGCTTAAGTTTAGTTAAGAGTTTTTTTTATGTTGGGGGTAGGTACAGGAGAAAAAGAGAAGGCAGTGGGGAGATTACTAGTTGAAGGTGTGGGTTGGAGGGGAGGGGATTGTGTTGTTTAGCTAGTGATAGTATGGTTTGTGTGAAGTGTGTGTTGAATGAGGTAGCAATATTTTATGAGTAGTGAGGGATGTTAGGAGGAGGGGTACTGACTTTATCTGGGTGGAGGATGGAGTTTATGGAGGACCAGAATTGTTTGGGGCTGTGTTGGGAGGAGTCTAGGGCAGACTGGTAGTATTGGAATTTGTCCTGTTTTCTTAGATTTTTGACTCTATTACGTAGTTCTAGGAATTTCTGTCTAGTTGAGGGGGTTTTGGTTTTGCGCCAGTGCTCCCAGGCTTTATCCCTGTTTTTCATTTCTGACTTAGTGGTTTTCTGTAGCCATGGGGAGGGCTGTGCTTTGATTCTGGAAAGTCTTATGGGGGCATGATAATTAAGGATGCTCAGGAAGGTAGTATTAAAAAATTCAACTGTGTCATCAAGACCGAGGTACTTTAGAGGATGCCAGTTACATTCTTTGAGGGATGAGATGAATGTGAGTGGGTTAAAGTTTAGTTTTTTACATATTTGACAGTAGATGACAGGTTTAGCTTGGTATAGGTATTTTTTGAGTAGGAATGTTGGGGAGTGATCACTGAGGCTATCTGATAAGCAGCCTGTTACATACGACTGGGGGCTCTTACTGACTATTATCCAATCCAGGGTAGTGTGCTTGCTGGAGTTTTTATTTATCCTGGTTGGCTACTGGACTAGTTGGGTGAAGCCATGAAGGTTTACATGATGGGTTGGATGGTTGCCAGAACAGGATTGCCAGTCAATATTGAAATCACCTAAAATGATAGTTTCTTGGGGGAGATGGTGGGTAGACCAGCTGAGGAGGTTTTCTAGTGGAGGTATGTTTTGGCCAGGTGAGAAGTAGCATCCAATTATGTTGATGGTTTTGTTTTGGTTTATTTTGAGGTTGGTATATATTATTTCTTCATTGCCTATTTGTGGAGCCGATGATATTAAGATCTGGATGTTTACATGCTGTTTAAATATTATAGCTACACTGCCTCCTTTCTTGTTTAGCCAGTCTACTCTTAGTATGCCATAACCTGTAGGGAGTATTTGCTCACTGGTAATGTGAGGTTTTAGCCAGGTTTCTGTCAGGATGACTATATCTAGGGAGTACAAGTCTATGGTGGCATGGAGGCCATGGACTTTATTGGATATACTTCTAATATTTAGGCTTAGTAGAAGGAAGTCACTTGGCTTTCTATTGGCTGTAATATGGGATAAGTTGTGATTTCTAGTCTGATTATGAGGATTGGGGTTAGAGATGGTAGGGCCAGGGCTGGAGCGGATGTCTCCACTTAGGGCTAGTTTTGATATGCATGAGGTTATTCGTTTTCTCAGTTTTTGAATGTGTTTGTTTATAAGGGAAACTTTATGATTGTGTTCTGTGGGTAATAGGTATGGTGGGAGGGTTACTATGTTAAGTTGTAGGGATGCTTTATGTTTGAGTAATATAGTTGGTAGAATATGTGAGGGTGCATAGGGATGGTTCTTGAGTTGGTGGGAGGGGAGCTGAGTGAGGGTGAGACATGAGTGGTGGTGTGAGTAGTAGTACAGTGGTAGTGGTTGAGTGGGGGAATGACGGAGCTTTTGTAGGATGTAAGATATGCAAGGAGAGTGCATGCAGTGAGCATAGGTAAGGTATGCTTGTACAGGTTAGTTGAGGAGGTGTGATAGTAGTGGGAAGATGGAGGTGGTAGTGTTGAGTTAGCACTGTGGTTGGCTATTGGAAAGATGGGAGGGGTTTGTGAGTGTAATAAAGGTGGGACCACTGGGGGTGGGAGGGAATAGGGGGCAGGGTGGAGAGCGAAGCAGGTAGAGATCCTGTTAGTTGCTCTTATGAGGGGGCTGGAAACAATCAGGTAACAGAGTTAACTGATAAATGAACACATGATAGTGACAAGGGTGGTTGTAGTTTTAAAAATGGTGCCTGCCTGGGATTGTCTTAAGGTAATAAACAGGGAAGGGGGAGGGGAGAACAAGGGTGTGAGCAGGCAGTTCTTTGTATGCTGCTAATGAGCCAAAGCAAAGACAAGTTTGTGTTTAAGATACAATCACAATTGACCAAGGACTGCTCTGAAACTGTAAGTCATTTCTTAACCATTTCTCAGGTGGAACAACAGGATAACCTTTTATTAGTAGTCTACTGTGGTCTCGGTTTAAATTAACAAACACACAGTATTGATCAGTTATGGATACTATTTGCTAACAGAAGGGAATAAGAGAGAAAGTGGAAGATGAGTGTGTGTGTGTGTGTGTGTGTGTGTGTGTGTGTGTGTGTGTGTGTGTGTGTGTGTGTGTGTGTGTGTGTGTGTGAGTGTGTGTGTGTGTGTGGGGATGGGGGGAGTTGGGGGTGTGGGGGCTGCTTACAAGCCAAAGCAGAGTGCTCTCAAGGGGAAAATGAATATTGGCTCAAACAGGTAGACACATACTCAAAGTTAACTTTAGTTGTTTGCAGACAGTTCAGACCCGGACTGTACTTTTCTTATAAGAATGATAAAGGTGGTACTGCAGTTGAATACTTAAGAGTGGTGTTAGGTTCAAAGTTAACTTTAGCTGTTTGCAGACAGTTCAGACCCGGACTGCACTTTTCTTATAAGAATGATAAAGGTGGTACCGCAGTTGAATACTTAAGAGTGGTGTTAGGTTGGAGAGACACTGAGCTCCTCATGGGGCCTGTAGCAGAGTGGATTGTAAAACTGGACTGAAAGTAAAATGTTAGTAGTGATATACAACAGGATCAGTGTTGGGCCTTATTCTGTTTGGCATTTATTTCTCAACTTTCAGGCCAACACTAATGACCTATGGTTATCTAAGCTTGCAGACAGCTATAAATTGTGTGGTGTTATTATTTGATCTTAAACTGACTCACAATTATGTGGGTTAGACCATGTTAACAACTGGTTCAAGGACAATGGTTTCAAGTTAAATATGAAAAAATGTAGCATAATACATTTTGATAAACAACATTTTGGCATACCATATAGGTAACACACACTGCTCAAGTCAGACATTATCATAAGGGATCTAGGCACTGTTGTCGATAACTCCTTATAGTTTGACCAGAATGCCCTTGCAGTAGTACAGAAATCATTCTATATGGCTCAGTGAATTTCAAAAGGTATCTGCATTAGACTGAAAGGGGTTTTACTTCCACTTTACTAGTATCTTAACAGACCTGCTATACTGAACATAATGCACTTTTTGATTTGGACTTGTTTAAAAACATCACTCAGTTTGAGAGACTTCAGAGATTCATAACTAAAAATGTCAGCGACCAACAGCCCTGTCTTTGTGCAGAGGAAACCTGTGAGTAGCCTTTCAAGGAATTAAAAAATTCTACCCTCTTTGACCTCTTATTCCTTCACAAAACAAATACTACCTCAAATCTTCTTCTTCTTCTTTCGGCTGCTCCTGTTAGGGGTCGCCACAGCAGATCAACTGTTTCCATTTCTTCCTGTCCTCTGCACCTTGCTCTGTCACACCAGCCACCTGCATGTCCTCTCTCACCATATCCATAAACCTTATCTTAGGCCTTCCTCTTTTCCTGTTACCTGGCAGCTTCATCCTTAGCATCTTTTCCCCAATATACTCTGCATCCCTCCTCAGCACATGTCCAAACCAATGTAATCTTGCCTCTCTGGCTTTGTCTCCAAACCTCCAAACCTTGACTGACCCACTAATATACTTATTCCTAACCCTGTCCATCCTCATCACACCCAGTGCAAATCTTAACATCTTCAACTCTGCCACCTCAAGCTCTGACTCCTGCTTTTTTGTCAATGCCACTGTCTCCATCCCATTTAACATAGCTGGTCTCACTACCCTCTTGTAGACCTTCCCTTTCACTCTTACTGGTACTCGTCTGTCACAAATCACTCCTGGCACTCTTCTCCACCCACTCCATCCTGCCTGTACTCTCTTCTTCACCTCTCTTCCACACTCACCATTACTCTGAACTGTTGATCCCCAGTATTTAAACTCATCCACCTTCGCCACCTCTACTCCCTGCATCCTCACCATTCCTCTATCCTCCCTCTCATTCACACACATATATTCTGTCTTAGTCCTGCTGACCTTCATTCCTCTTCTCTCTATTACTTATCTCCACCTCTCCAGGGTCTCCTCCACCTGTTTCCTACTCTCACTACAGATCACAATGTCATCTGCAAACATCATAGTCCACGGGGACTCCTGTCTGATCTCGTCTGTCAATCTGTCCATCACCATTACAAATAAGAAAGGGCTCAGAGCTGATCCTTGATGCAATCCTACCTCCACCTTAAACGCATTTGTCACTCCCACCGCAGACCTCACCGCTGTCACACTACCCTCGTACATATCCTGTACCACTCTGACATACTTCTCTGACACTCCCGACTTCCTCATACAATACCACAACTCCTCTCTAGGCACCCTGTCATATGCTTTCTCTAAATCCACAAAGACACAATGCAACTCCTTCTGACCTTCTCTGTACTTCTCCATCAACACTCTCAGAGCAAACATCGCATCTGTAGTGCTCTTAATGCTACCTCAAATATCCATTTAAATGAGCTAAAACTTCATTAGCAGATAAATAAGACATATTAGCATAATAGATTCATATCCCAATGTACCTCTTACCTCTGAAACAAACTTCTTCTACAGGTGAAGCAGAGTAGCAACCATTACAGCTTGAAGGTAAGCCTAGATAAATGCTCCCCGTTCTAACTTGTCTTTCCCTACTTGAGGCTGGAGGGAACTTTTGAACAGGGGTTTCTGGCTAGGCTTGTAATGATCTGCAGACTGATTGCCTGGTACTTATCTATTAACTTACGAACCTATGAACACCATAATTACTTACTTGCCAAGGTTAGACATTAAAATTGTTTTCAAATTATTTAGCTAGTTAGCAAATTAGTATTTGATTAACTGCACACTAAAAATTTAATGCAAACGGGTAACCTGTAAATGGTTCATCTCCTAGGCCCATGCTTACACTTATCAAGGGTATCAAAACTTGTCAGAGATTTGGGATGCATGGCTAGGCTTAAAAAGGCCCTTGTGGTCATTAGACTAATAAACACCTATGAACCTAAGAGGATATACTTTAAAACCTAATAGCATAACTTACAATAATCACGTCAATAGAAACTAGCACTCACACTAATCTGGATGTTCCAATTTATGTGCAGTATGGAACACTGTTACACTGGTTTATGCAAGAAGCTGGATGAAACAGAATCACTAAGTAATTATCATCCTGCATTTGATTTTTAATTTCTTCTTTTGTAATGCCTTGTAGTCTGCAAAAAGTAAAAGTCCAATTTGCTTTGCATAACAGTCCCATATAACCCATCTTGTAGTTTAGGCAGTGCAAAAATACATACCCTTATAGTTGGTCTGTATACCTGTCTTACAATCTTTCATCATCCCAGTTCATTAGCATGCATTAAAAACATGATACATTAAAGCTAATTTCAACTCATAAATTCAGTTCAGTACAGGACTAATTATATTTTATGCATTTGCATTTCTCATGCAACTTATTTGTAAATAGGAAAAATTGTATACCTCAATTTTCTTACAGGTCTGTAGCTGTCTTATCCTACTGATGTTTTGATCCTAAATATTTTGTTACTGCTTTGTTGTTGGTTAGCATAGTCACCACCCTATGGTTACACGCAGTCTATTAATATGTCAGGTGACCCAGTGTTAGCCAACATTACTAGGAATGACATAACAGTATGATACCACCTACTGAAAACCAGATGTTGCTGTAGTCATATTCATGTGAATATGACTCTCAGTTATTATGCAATCATGTGATAAAATACCCCATATGCGGTTATTGGTGGCAGTCTTTGCTGAAGAGACCAGTATATTCCCGCTGCAGTATTTTCTATTTTGAGTCAAGCTATAGCGGAAATAAATAATAATAATTAAATGACAGCACATGTCAAATGTTTGGAATATACAATTTCATAGCTTTCCTAGAGAAATCACATTAGCTTTTATATAAATTGCTGAAAACACATTCAGAAATATTTTTCATTGCATTAATGGCATTCATCTACTGATGACACTATGTTTTCACTGACTTTATTAGGTTCATCTAAGGGTCCATAGTGGAGAAAGACCATTTCAGTGTCCAGTTTGCAAGAAATGCTTCACTCAACTGGCTCACCTTCAGAAACATCACTTAGTACATACGGGAGAAAAACCACATGAGTGCCCGGTAAGTCCATTGCAGTTTTTCTTTCTCTACTCTTTTTTTTTCACATTTTTCACTCTTTTATCCTCTTTTTCTTTCTCTCTCATCCACTGTTAAAATATGCTGCAGTGAATGTGGATAGGTAGATAATGACATTTATCATTTACAGCCTGTCCCATGTCAGCATACTGTGTGGCAAAAGTATACAGGTTATCACAGTAATTAAAAGTCATGCTTAAAAAAAAAATATGAAAAAAAAGGTTTCCATGATACAAATGCACTAAAGTGACCATTGACTGGTATAAGGAAATGTAGCACTGATAGTTGCCTTTTTCAAAGAAGTTAAAAGTATATATTCTACATGCAACGCATGTTGATGAAAGGTTGTGGCTGGAAATCCTTCAATTCCCACATTAGATTGTGATTACAATTTAATAAAGCAAATATTATTCCAAACTAAAATGAAATAATTCCCTGCAGAATGTCTCACCTTCTGCTTCCCCATTCAGAAGTCAAAAAGCCTTCTACAGAGTTATAACTTCTTGTAAAACATAATGGTAAAAAAATCAAAGTATGTACATATCACAATTCTCTCATTGCTTTGTAACTTACTTGTTGTTTGGCAAAGCTGTTTGTTGTATAATGTGGAGGTTTACTCCCCACGTCCATACTAAAATGGTCCTTGGTTCATCCAGACTATCCCTGTTAATAAATGCAAAAAATTATGTTAAGAGGCAGGAAATCAAAAGGCTTATATATGCCGTTACACGACTGGGTAACATTGTATTAGTAGATAAATAAATGTATTTCATTTATTTTTATTAGAGATATGTTTACCAGGAACGTCTGACTGTGATAATATCACATTTACAGCTGAGTCTCGGGGAAAAAAAGCTCTATAGTGACATAGTCTGGTTACAGTTAAACAAAATTATTGCAAACCTAACACAGAAGAATGACAAATTATTAGTAAAAATTCAACTTGAGTTTAAACAGTCTGAACCTATACACGCATAACAAGATAAAAAGGAACATTGTCAATAGTTAAAGTATTCACAAGTTGATATAAATTATTCACAGTTTTAAGTTCATAGAGATGACATTAACCCAACACTCTGGAACAGAGATGGTTAAATAATAGAGCCTTGGCAAAAATATATGTCCTTGTCTAAGAAATAGATGAGCCATGTTTGGAGAGAGGGAAACAGTAAGAAGCATGCTGGGTGGATGGAAGGAGGGTGGGTTAAATTCAGCCTAGAGTAATGCAGGAGCAGATCCATGTCTTATTTAGGTAAGATTTAATTAGTTGTTGATTGAAGCTGGAGAGGTTAGAGGTACATTTATTTTTCAAAGGAACAGAATTCCACTTTTATTGTGGATCAGCTTTCAACTAACAAAGCATCTGACATATCAAAGTTTTACAACTGCAATGCATGTCAAAAATAGTGAAAAAATATAGGATTCTTCTGAATGTGCGATCAGGAGTTGTGAAGAAGACTTATCTCACTTTTTGTAATTCATGTATAACATTTTTATGACTTACTTCACTTTCAGTAGTGCTTGTATAAATATCTTTAAAGATGCAAATGAAAGACTTATCCTTGAACCACTCCTATTACATATTTTACTACATATATTGGACAGCTATGAAAAGGAAAGGGGTAATCCGAAACAAATTCCAAATAAGCTGAAATGTTAGTCTAGGAAAAAAAAGAAATAATGTTAAGAATGTTCAAGCTAACCTAAAAGATTATAGATCTAAGTATTTTCATCAAACACAGATTCACTGAAAACAATATAGCTAACCTATTGCCATCATCAGCCTTTCTTTCCCCATGTTCTACATGAGGTTTGGGTATTGGTGTCACTCCCTCTCTTGATTTAAATCCAGTCTCTTTCCTTGTTTGACAGTCATGCCTGACTACTGGGAGTCTTTTCTCTTGTGGTCCTACCACCACATCATCTTGATGTCCTTGTTTCTTTTTATCTTCTTCCTCACATTCATAAATTGTATTTACTAAATCATTTTCTGCTTTTCTATTCATAGACTGAACTGCTATAGTCTACTCTCCTTGACCTTTTGTGTAATTGGGAATACTTTTCCTTTTGATTTGATGTCCTCATTTCTTCATCTGTCCCACAGAGTACAGCCTTATCTCAGATTCTTCATCACCTCAATTTTTCATAACTGCTTTGCCTTCATTTCCCAGGATTTCGCGATAATCACTATAGTTTTATAGACATTACTTTTCAGCTTCTTTGAAGTGCTTCTGTCACACACTACCCCTGACATTTTGTACTCACTGACTGCAAAAACTCTGATTCTAGTTTTGATGCCTTACCACCTTCTCCTTAACCACATCACAGTTTGAAGCAGTTAACCTATTTTAAAATAATCATATCAGTGAAATAAACTAATTGAAAACACGCAAAACAAATCCATGCTCGTATTTATTGTAGGGTGCACATTTTCTATTCCGTCACACAGAACAGGGCATTTAACAAAATCCCTGACCCTGTCTCAGAAATAACCTTACCCTAACTTGCAAACATAATACTTTTTCTAACTTTAACCACAGAACTAAATATAATCTAATTCCAAACCTTAATCCTAACCCTCTACACAAGCCATCCTTTTGGCCTACAATTTGAGTTGTTCCCATAGTATATCAGTTGTGCAGTTAGTTATACATTCTGTTCTTTGCCACTGCTGTGGTTACCTTGGAATTTGGATTCCATATTAAAGCTTTCAAATCACCTATGTTGGTCTTTTGTTTAGCAGTATTATGCATGAGTAAAAGAGCTTTGCTGAAAAAAAAAAATTATATAAATGAGGTCAGTACAATTTGGGCTTTGCCTTATCATAAAGTGCAGTGACCTCAGATCTGACAAAAGAAAATCAGAAAATACAGAGTGGCACTATTCCCTTTCAGGTATGGCATAGGGGCTTTCACTGTTCTCGCAAAAAGGTCGACCTCGTAAAAAAAAAAATATCAGTTTATTTTCAGTCTTAGTTATATAATACAATTTGGACAATTAAAAAATAGACAATGGAATGAGATTCATGGTTGTTAACCAAACTGGAACTAAGGGATCTTTTTGTTCTTACTTCTGTGTTCCTTTTGCCAGTCAGCAGACACATTGTATTACCTGCTATGATAGAATCAGTGCAATTGCTGTAGATGTTCTTCATGTTTCACTGTTGCAGTCATTACATTTGGGTTATCTGCTTGCAGGTAGCTCTCAGTCACCCTGATTAACAAAGTCTTTGTTTATGTATATTTGTTTATGTACCTCTGTTCTTTGGAGCTTTTCTCCCCGGGTCTCCACTGAAAATGGACATGTATCCAGTTGGACCAACCCGGTCAACAAATGTAAAATAAATAAATAAAAATAAAATAAAAATAAGTCTTGGGTCCTGCGTTGGTTGATGTACCTTCTTCCATGATGTCAGGTCATCAGGGGTATAAAACATGCAGCTGACACCATTACATCAGTCTTTCTTGCCGTGCAGTGCCTGAAACAGAAGCAGTTCACAAGTGCCAGTCAGCCGACTGCTGAAATTTTCATTTTTGAGTTTCAGAACCAAAGTCTTCAACTAAAGCTAAGTACCCCATTGGGGAAACTTTTTCGTGCACATTACCGATGTCAGTAAAAGTTAATAATTGCATTACTTGTGGAAAGCAAATACCTCATAAAGATTTTCATTCATACTGTATTCCTTGCTTAGGCCCTGACCACGATGTACCTTGCTGTCGATTTTGTGCTTTATTTAATCAGCGCACTATCAATTGTTGGTATGTTTTCGCCTCTAAATATTTCAGTTCTCAGTTTAATTATCCAGAAATGTCATCGGTTAGCCATCCGACTACTGGGATTCTGATAAAATGCAAAGATAAAGACAGAGACAGGCCTCCGAGGTCCAAAACTGCCAATGATGCTTCATCTAAGCCAGTCGCTAGTTCACCGGTACTCAGTGAGGCACTTTCACAGCCCCTGATACCTGCTACTTCTGATTCGCAAGCCTCTACTGAGACCCATTCAGAGTCCGGTATGCTACGAGATGCTTCAACTATGAAACCCGCGGATGTCTCTACCTTGGATGGATCCGGAGCCGCTGTGCAGGCAACGGCTTCTGAGGTTGTATTCAGGCCTATGGACTTGCATATTAAACCAATGCCTCCTTCTTTACTTAGGGCTAAATCTCGATACATGTCCAAAAAAACAATGCCCAGGCCACATGCTCAGGCCTCTAGGCCTAAAAAACAAATGATAAGAATGGCTGAAGATCTAGTAACTCTAATCAGGGGTAGCAACCCCTCCCCCCTTCTAAGAGGCCTAGGACTGAAGTTGATTATGAATCTTCTGATCAGGATTCTGTTTTTTCTGACTCTTCTGATGATCTGGATTTGCCCTTACCTACTTATGAGGATTCTGATGCAAGAGGAGTCTATTCCCTCTGCTTCCCCTCCTGAGGATTTTTCTTTTGGGGAAACCTTACATACTCTAAGGGAGCATTTCCACTGGGAAAGTCATAATTTTTCTGATTCAAAAAAGAGGCTTAGGCATTTCCTTCTCCTACCTCAGCATAGGCCTTTAGCTATTCCTCCTGTACTAGACATTGCTGATGATGCTTTCTCGGAATCTAGTTTGGCCCCTGATTCTCTGCCTCCTCCAGAAAACTTGACAGATACTACAGGGTCCCTGAGTCCCACAAGTTCCTTTTCAAAAATCCTATTGCAGATCCAGTGACTATTTCACAGGGGCTCAAGGGCATTAAGGCTTCTACTACTAAAAATCCTACCCCTTCCGATAGGGACTCCAGGGCGCTGGATAGATGGGGTAAGAAGGTTTACACTTCTGCAACCTTGGCCATTAGGGCTTTAAATTGCCAGTTTCATATGTTAAAATATCAGCAACATGTTATTGGAGGGTCTATATTATAACATCAAAGTTTGAAAATGTCAAATGTTATAATATCGAACCCTTTAGAGCGAAAGCTGAAAATAGCGAAGCCTCAGAACATCGAAATTTTACCTAGGATAAGATTTCGGTTGTCTGTTCCATGGCTTCGCTATTTACAGCACTGTGCTGCGATGGTTACGAACCGGGTTAAGTGAAGTGAGTGATCGGAGGTTACGGATTGGATTTAGGTAAGTGTGGTGTGATGGTTACGGACCGGGTTAAGGTAAGTGAGAAAACGGACTGGGGTAAGATGAGTGTGGGGTAGTTAGGGACTTTAGGGTTAGAGTGTGTGTGAGGTGAGTGTGCGATAGTGACTGATTTAAGGGTTAGGGGCAGGTTAAGTGAGTTAGGGTTAGGGCGCGGGTGAGTGTGCGATAGTGACAGAATTTAGGGTTGGGGTGGGTTAAGTGAGTTAGGGTTAGGGCGCAGGTGAGGTGAGTGTACGATAGTTATGGACCTTGGGGTTAGGGTTTGGGTTAAGGTAAGTGGATAGATAGTAGTGTATGTACAGTTTAGTGTAGGGTTAGATTTAGGATTTTAAGTGCATGTGTGTGAATTGTAGTTGTTTTGGTGTGCTTGTGTTGTGTGTGTGTGTGTGTGTGTGTGTGTGTGTGTGTGTGTGTGTGTGTGTGTGTGTGTGTGTGTGTGTGTGTGTGTGTGTGTGTATGTTTCTTGGAACAGTGCATTTTTTTCCCTGGGGAAAAAATTCGCTGTTCTGAGTGTTTGATATTTTGATTTTTCGATTATAGTGGTTCGATATTATAACATTCAACCTTTTCAAACTTCATTGTTATAATATAGACCTGTTATTGGACTGCTTAAACAGAAAATCATGTTGATTCCTGACTGTGTGGAAAATAAAGAATTACAGGATTTAATTCATTCTGCCGAACAAGTTGGAAAACATACTTTGCAATGTGATTTTGATTTATTAGAGGCCTCTTAGTGGTGCTGCGGTAGCGTTGTCACCTCACAGTAAGACGTTGTCCCATTCGATTCTCAGCTAGAGTGTCTTCTGTGTGGAGGCATGCGTGAATGAGCATGCCTTCGTTGAAGGTTGTGCATCAGGGCTGGTAACTCGGCACGTAAAAATCCACTACCAAACATTAGCGGACCAGAGTTCCGCTGTGGCGATCCCTAACCAGGATAAGCTGAAAGACTCAACAACAACAACAACAACAACAGGGCTGCTGTTACTGGGTCTGTAATCAGAAGGCATGCTTGGCTTAAGGAGCAATCTTTGCCTAATCATGTTAAAGCTAAATTGTCAGATGCTCCTTTAAATTAGGACTGCCTGTTTGGCAACAAGGCTGAGGAAGTTCTTAAAAAGATGGAAGATAAAGCTAAATCTATGCAAACTGTTAAATATTTTTTACAAGTTCAGCCTCCTAGATTTAGTAGGCACTGGCCCTCTAAGAACTGGTCCTTTCCAGCCCCTTCCAGGTCTTCTGAAGCCAAACCCAGACATAGCAAAAACTCCAGGTTTCAGTCCCAGGGGACTCACAGAACTAAGCAGTGGGGGGTCTCTGCTTCCAAGTCTGGGAATAATAAGACTCGTCCCCATGGTAAACTGTCTCAATGACTTCCTTTTAAAATTTTCAAGCACTTATCAACTGACTGTCCCTTTGGGAGGAAAGATTGCTCTTCATGCAAACAATTGGGAACTCATTACCCAGAACAAATGAATTTTAAATATAGTGCCCCAGGGATACAGATTTCACTTTCACATGTTGCCAACACCAAGTGGGTGGCCAGACCTACCCCCAAATCAGTGCCAGAGGCCCAAAAACAAGTACTTTCTCCCTTAAGCATGGGGGCTATTCAACTGGTACCAGAAGAGGAAAAGCAACAAGGTTTCTACTTGAGACTTTTCCTGGTACCAAGAAAAGACAATTCGTGGGGTCCTATCCAAGACCTGTCTACTCTAAACACCTTTTTGGAAATTCTAAAATTCAAGTCCCTGTTTCTTCACTAATTACTTTCTATGCTAGGCAAAGATGCCTGGTTGGCAACACTAGATTTAAAAAAGCATAACTGCACATCCCAATCAGGGAATCTTGCAGAAGATACATACACTTCAAAGCAGGCTGCACGTACTATCAGTTCTCTGCACTGCCCTTTGGCTTATCTACTGTGCCCAGGGTAGTCACAAAGTGCCTAGCTCCAGTTATTGCATTTTGCAAGCAAAGAAATATTCAAATATACCCATGCCTGGATGATTGTCTAATTCAGGCAAAAAGCCAGGACATACTTTTGAATCATCTCTCCTTTGTAAAAAGGGTTCTAACACACCTGGTACCCTGTCAACAAATTATATTCCTGGGAGCAAGCTTGAATACAACTTCCCAGATGGCTTACCTCATGCCAGAAAAACAAATTCATTTGACAACCTACTTCAAACAAGTGGCCACAAAAACCCTGCTGTCTGCAAGACAAATACTGCAAGCCTTGGGGTTCATGGCCTCCTGCATTCTTCTCATTCCATTTGCAAGACTGCATATGAGGAAACTACAGTGGTATCTAAAAAGCCTATGGTGTCAACATTCTCAAGACCTAGAAACAATGATTCCTATCATACCTTGCCTATGCCTAGAGTTTCTTTGGTGGGCAGAGGCCTGCCACCAAAACAAGGGACTACCTTTCACACCACCCCCTGCCACCCAAACCCTAACAGCAGATGCATCAGACTATGTATGGGGGGGCTCACATGGCAGGGAAGTGCATTCAGGGCAAATGGAACTAAAGTCAAATGCACCTGCATATCAATCAAAAAGAAATGTTAGCTGTACAGAATGCTCTGACAGCCTTCAAGGACCACATTCTTCCAGGACAACTAATGGTAAAGATGGACAACACCACTGTTATGTGGTACATAAACAAGCAGGGGGGTACACATTCTTATCCCCTCTGCAGATTAGCTATGGCATTGTTGAACACAGCCTTGAGCTACCAAGTGCACCTACAAGCTCAATTCCTGCCAGGAAAATTAAATACACTGGCAGACGGACTAAGCAGAAACCTCATGGACCCACACGAGTGGAAACTGGAACCAAGGATTTTCAACATGTTGACAAGAAAATGGGGGAGCCCAGATATAGACCTGTTTGCCTCTCCCCAGAATTACCAATTGGACAAATTTTGCACAAGGACTCCCCACAAACAAGCCTGGAAAGTGGATGCCTTCCCCCCCTCTGCCTCTGCTCTCCAAAGTACTACTAAAAATCAAACAGAACAAACCAAGTATGATTTTGATTGCTCTAGACTGGCAGTGCCAGCACTGGTACCCCCTCCTGTGCAGTGTGTCATGATTATCCTCATGGCACCTGCCTCAGACTCCTTCCCTGCTGTCTCAGCAGGAGAACCAAATTATGCACCCTCAGCTTCCAACACTGAATCTTGCAGCCTGGAATAATTACTTAATCTCTCCTTTACTATCCCTCAGCAAACCTGTGATGGATATCATTTTAGATGCAAGGAGGCCTCATACTAGAAAATCTTATGCTGAGAAATGGAAAAGATTATGTGCCTAGAACCAATCTCAAGGCATGAGCACAGCAGCGCTTAACTTACCTCAGATTTTACAATACTTAACTGAGATGCTTCACAAGGGCCTGTCTTTTTCCTCCATTAAAGTCCATGCCTCAGCCATTTCAGCTCATTATAACACAGAACCTTCCCTCTTCTCTCATCCACTGCTCAAGCAGTTCCTCATAGGGGCCAAAAATTTGAGACCACCCAAAAGAGCTCCAGCCCCAGCCTGGGACCTTAACTTTGTCTTGGAGAAACTCACTCTACCTCCTTTCGAGCCAGCTGCTACTGCAGACTTAAAATGTCTTTCTTGGAAAACAGCTTTCCTTTTAGCAATCACTTCCGCTAGAAGGGTATCTGAATTACTAGCCCTTGAGGCAGTGGAGTCTTTTATCATCTTTCATGCGGACAGGGTGTCACTCAGAACCAATCAATCCTTCATGCCAAAGGTGGTATCCAGTGTGGCTCTTAATCAGTCCATTCATTTGCCAACCTTCTTTCCCAATCCACAGAATAAAGGGGAATGGATACTGCATTCCTTAGATGTGCACAGACAACTCAGATTCTACTTGGACAGGACTAAACCTCAAAGGAAATCTGAACAGCTGCTGGTGGCATTTGCTGCAGGGGCAGAGGGGAAGGCTATTTCAAAGCAAACCATTCCTAAATGGATGAGCCATTGCATTCATTTCTTCTATAAGCACCATGGAAAACCTATCCACCAGGGGATCAGACCTCACTCCACCAGGGCTGCATCTACCTCTACATCCTTTCTCAGAGATGTCCCTACCAGGGACATCAAAGAAGCTGCTACCTGGAGTTCTGTACATACTTTCACCAAGCATTATCATTTGCCAATTTTCTCTAACTCCAGAGCTGGCTTTGCCACTGCAGTCTTGCAGGGCCTTATAGTGGGCCTTAATGCTATCTAAATTCCTCCTCCCAACCATAGCTTTGGGAATTGACCCAAATGTAATGACTGCAACCATGAAACACGAAGAACATAGTACAGTTGTGTACACTTACCATAAATGTAGATATTTGAGTGTATTCACTGTTGCAGTCCTGGTTACCCTCCCTCCAGTCCCCTAACTCCTTTTGGCTATACCTCTACTTTCCTTTATTATGCTTAAAAGCCTTTGCGGTGTATTTGCTTTCTTGTTGGAAGTATATCTTTGTGCTTTTATGTTTAATTGCTTCCCATTAGGGGGGCACCTGACATCTGGGGCAAGAAAAACTGATGTAATGGCATCGGCTGCATGTTTTATACCCCTGATGACCTGACGTCATGGAAGAAGGGACAGCAACCAACGCACGACCCAAGACTTTGTTAATCAGGCTGACTGAGGGCTACTGCAAGCAGATAACCCAAATGTAATGACTGCAACAGTGAATACACTCGAACATCTACATTTATGTTAAGTGTACACAACTGTACTTTCTGCACCTCGGATATGTTTATCTTGTGTGTGCTATACTCTGTGGTAGGGTAACACTCCAAAATCCCATTTCAATGATCATATGCAGTCTGATCCACAAGTGTTCTTCCTGTAGTAGGACTTGGACAAACCCTTCCCACTAGGATGTCGAAATTGGGAGACAATGTCACCCTCTGATCTCCTTACATCCTTGGACAAATCCTATAGCTTTTGAATCATGATTCATTTTAGGAGTAGTCCGGAATTAGTCACTTCAAATCATGGTTTGAATGCCTCAGCCCTAGTTTTTTGGGGTTTGAGAGGGTTGACATAACAGTTAAGGCATTTACCTCACAAATGGGGTTGGGGTTGTATAAGGCATTTACCCCACAAGGTGCAGGGTTTGATTCTCACCTCTGAAATGGAAATTGTTTAGGCTTAAAATGGCCCACAAGAGCAGACTACTTTGTACTTACCTATGAAACCCATGAAAAAATGGAATTTGCACAGCCCAGAAGTATTCCTTCACCCTGTCTCTGACAGCATTGCTTGTCTATCAGATCCATGTTGGCCCTCATTTTTTGGAGTTTGGGGGTGTTAGCATAATGGTTAAAGTGTTTACCTCACAGAGGTGGATGGGGTTGGTATAAGGTGTTTACCTCATAAGGTACAAGGTTTGATTCTCACCTCTGAAACAGAAATTGTGCAAACCATACCTTATAATTTAAAACCAATCATTAATGCAATACATTGCTTACCTTCTCACAGTCTATGATGAAAACCTGCAAGTTTTACTTCTTTTGCTCTTCTCATGCTTGTATGGCCAAGACTGAAACCTTCTGAGTCACAGAATCTCAAACAGGATTTGTTAACTGTTTGCTTTACTTTTGCTAACCTCTCACCTTCCTCCACATATGCACCTATACTGCCTTGCTGTAACTCTGTCTGCCAGTGGTCGTCTGGGACCTGATTCATTCAATACCTGCATTATCTTAAACCCTTTTCTCCATATCACCTAGACCTAACACCTGCTGCCACACAGTAACTTCACAACAGACTTGCGTGTTTACCAGCCACAAAAACTTTTCATAACATGTCTTGAAGTGTATGAACTATATTATCTTTCTCTAACAGTTTTGCTATACATATGTACATATTATAGTCCTTATTAATGAACAAGATTAGGTTTCATAAAAGGAACAAATATGGCCTATTGTAAAATCAGCTTTGATGTCTTCTCACCAAGCCCTCATATGTAAATTATGGGTCTATATATTATATAATCGAAGTGTTATAACTTTGAATACCATATAATCAACACCATATGGTCGAAATTATAAAAGTTTGAATATATAAAAAAAATAAAATAAAATGAGGAAACACAAAACACAAAACTCATTCAGCCTAATAATCCACCAGAGGGTTAATTGCTTATGGTGTCAATCATATGGTATTCGAAGTTATAAAACTTTGGTTATATAATATAAACCCATAAATTCTCTGTGATATAATTTATTTGCATGGCACATTCTTTTTTTTTTTAACTTCTCCAAAGTATAGAGTGGTGACATCATGTTTTTTTGCATTCAGTGTGATATCAGATAATTATATTGTTATTGCTGCATACAGTATTATATCCATAATATTAACAATTCTTTTTTTTCTACAGATATGCCACAAGCGATTCAGTAGCACAAGTAATCTAAAGACCCACCACCGTTTGCATTCTGGTGAAAAGCCATACCAATGTAAACTGTGCCACAGCAAGTTTACTCAGTATGTCCATCTCAAACTGCACAAACGATTACACGACCGTGACAGACCTCACAGATGCCCCATCTGCAGGAAAGCCTTCATTCATTCATTCAGCCTAATAATCCACCAGAGGGGTAATTGCTTCTTGTCTTCCATTGCTGGGAAGCCCCCACATGAACTATCAAAAATCAATGAAATGATTGACAGATTTGACATGAGTCAGGAGGCAGATAGCATTGACCCCAGTATTGATGAAACAAAAATTGCCTTTGCAGCAGAAAACTGGATTATGACAATGTTAGAGAAGGAGGATTCAGAGATCCAGGTTCATTCTGGACATAGCAGGAGTGAGGTTCCTTCCCATAAGGATTTTCAACATAATTTTATCAGTCAAAGAACTTTGCTCCACATGTATTCTCCTCAGAGTTCTCTACCAATCACAGTGAAGCAGGAGACAGTTTAAGAAGAGATGTCGTTGTATTTGGAATGACAGTTCCAATAAATGAATGCTGTTACTTGAATGCAGCAGAAAGAAAAAAAATGTTATAGAAATAAAGGAGAAAGCAATGAGTTAATAGTGGAGTAGCAGAAGGGGAGAAGCAGAAAAGAATTACAGAAGTAAAGGAGAAGAAAGAAATACACATTTAAACAATAAATAGAAATGGTAGCATTGCTTCTAAGTTTGCCTTTTTATTGACTTCATATGATTTGACATACCAACAGATCTTAGAATCAAAAGAGACATCCCTTCTTTATCTGGGAGAATGGGGTGTCTATCAGTCTTGCTTGGAGACAGTTTGAGTGTTACTAGTCATATATTTGCCTCTATTCTACTGTTCCTTGATTATTTGAGTGTTTGTCACTCTGCCAGACATGTAAATGCTTGTGCAATTGTGAACACGTTCCAAATTCTAGTTGATATAGTGATATTGCAGACTATAGGGTACTGACAAATTAAGTGAAACTGAGTGTGTGTGTGTGTGTGTGTGTGTGTGTGTGTGTGTGTGTGTGTGTGTGTGTGTGTGTGTGTGTGTGTGTGTTAAGGAAAAGCTGTCCTAGAACTCTTTTCCAAAGAATGGTTACTAAGTCAACATTGGACTTAATTGTGTAACAGTGATACTTTGTATAGTATGAATAAGAGAACAAATATTCTGTACTTTTATTTTTACTTATTCATTTCTTTCTATAAGAGATTTTTGATGTTAAAGATGTCATTATTTATTATTTTATTTATTGCCATTTTTGACAGTATAGTCTATCTGAGAAAAGTCTGTTTTTACCAGTGGCTCAAGGACAAATTCTCAAAAATTTACATTTTACATTGGCATAGTAATAAAAGTTGAATACGATTACATATGCAGATGAATAAATACAGTTCAGTTTTTAAAGCTGTTACATAAATGCAAGTCACTCACATTTCTAAAATTTTTACATAAAACAATGAAAGGCTGAAAAGTGCATGCATTAATAAAAATTAGTGAGGTACAGAGTTATGTCAATATAATGAAAAGTTAATATATGTAGGAGGGTATGTGAGTCACTTTTGTTGACTGCATACATTATTTGATCATAGATTACTGCAGTAATCTAAATACCTGTTGTTTATGCAAATCAGATTATTAAAATTCTTAAAAATTAGATATAGGGTGATGAGCATATACATTTAAAAGTGAGGTACAAAGTTATTTTGGACAGGAAATATGAGATACAGATACAGAGTGAGGATATATAAAGTGAGGTAGATGGCAAGAAAGAGTAAGTGGTTGATTAAGAAAAGGGTGTATTTATTAATATATAGAATGGGATGTATAGAGTTATGTTAATAAGGGTTGAGAAAAGAAAGCTAGCAAGTGAGTGTGAATATAAGGTGTGGTGGATAATGACAAGGATGGTGGCTGAGGTGGATGTCAAGGTAGGGTAATGAGAAAGGAGATAAAGTAAGGGTAAAAAAATAATATTTAGTGAAGTGGGATGCAAAAATTGGCAAGAGAATGTAAATAATATAGAGGGAACAGTTAGAGTTAATATGATGGAGCAGGGAGAGAAAAAATGGTAAATGGCACAGATACCTTGATGAGTTTTCAGGTATAGTGGACAAATTATAACTTCCAAAACTTTTCCAAGATTTTCACAGAATCAACATTGTAAATTTTTGTTCTGAAGTCCTTTATGTCTTGAGATGAAAATGTAACTGGTGAACTATCACAGGTCTTTGCCCAGGTCTTTGCCTCATGTAACAATTTTCATAATCTTCTTTAAAAAGGATGAGCCTCATTGTCTGATTTGCTCACTAATGGCCATGTAAAGGCAGTACTGCTTTATTGTTTGCAAATTCAAAGGAAAAATATTCACTGTATCAAGGTTTAGAGCACACTGTGTTAGATGTTACTTAGTAACTATTTGTTTTTAATATTTTGAAATAATAGACTGTACTTGAGGGCATTTTGTTATTTGTATTGTTAACTGTAAATATATAAAGTAATGTATATTGACAGGAACATTTAATATATATGCTGGCCATACTTGTGAGCATAAGTGCACCTATATATATATATATATATATATATATATATATATATATATATATATATATATATAAATCCTGCAAAGGTCAAGTTAGTCAGCAGCCATGAACACTTGAATAATATTTCTAAATGTAATCTTATTGGCTTTCAGGGTCTACTTTCAGAAATACCTGCTTTTATAAATAGATTTGGCCACTGTGTCTTACTAAAAATATATTTATCTGTTTATTATTATTTTACTTCGTCATCTAAAAGAAATCTATTTTTCTTTTTAACAAAGTGTGTGGTATTAAATTAGCAAATTGAATCAATGCTTTTGTCTTTAAATATTGTAAAATGTAGAGTACAAGGTATCATGTATGGAAACATTTAATATGACTTTTATGAAAGTGCCCACAGCTAAGGCATCAAACTTTTTCTAACAGACATTTCAGTTTATTGATGAAGAATACAGTCGCTTGACCAGAAAACAAGTCATATTGAAAATATTTGTTGTTACTTATTTAATTTTGTTACAGTGAAATGGGAGACTGCTGAGCTATGTGAAACTAAATTAAGTTTGTTGCACTCTCCGTTAGATCGTGTACCAAATTAGTTCTCCGCTTCAGAGAATGGTCACTTGTTATCCTTTTCATTGGCCTGCTGAGGCAAAATAAGTCTTCTGCCTGACATCATGCCTGTAAATGAGTACTACCTAATTTGGCCTTCCACATCAAAAGCAAATAGTTAACATGCCCTCATCAAATATACTGTTTTAATATTAATTTTACTTTTTAATTTCGGAGTGGGAAAAGCCAGGCATGTCTGACCCCGTTTTATAGGGTCCAACAAAGGTAGAATGACAGAGTTTCTTGCATAAGGTGAAAGAGTAGAAAGACAGTACTAAGACCCTAATGCTTACTCTAATATAATACAGTACTGATAATAGTAGTGGAAATTATATCAGGTAAATTGAGTCTTTTAATTAGAATTAATGAGAACTGGGCTATTTCAAAGTCATTTTCATATGTATTTATTTATAAAATTGATTTGGCGATTATTTGAAGTGGTAGAGATATTTTGAGTATATTCAGACACAGTGCAGGTATAATGAAGTATATATGTTTTTACTGTCTTCATGCTGCTACAGTAATTATGACAAATATCATTAGTAACTTTTATATCAGTAGGATGATCCAGACATCTGCCATAGCAAAGCAAGGGACAGTTTTTTTCTAAATCATTTACCCACCATACTTGCCTACCATTAGCTCTTTAATACAGGGATTGCAACATTCTATTTTAGATGCAAGAGGACATACCTGCAGTGATTTGAACCAACAGAATAATGCCATCACTAAGGTAGCTATGGAGGGGTTTGTGCCCATACCGTTGCTTCCTTTTCCCACATACAGTCATTCATTGAAAGAATGCAGTCGTCCAAGAGGCCTGAGGGGTTGGCTTCACTCCCTCCTACATTGAAGGCATCCATATTTCACAACTGACACTAACAGCTCACAGACAAGGGCATACATGTAATCCTATAAGACAGTGGTTTGTTTCATTCCAAGTGATGGCTATGGAGGCATTTTTCACTTACCCATAAATCCATTCTTGATGGCTGGTGTGAGCAATCATGTTACCAGAGAGACCCACAATACTGTTCCGTATATAAATATATATATATATATATATATATATATATATATATATATATATATATATAGTTCCCCTTCAGAAGGTCAAATGGCTGAAATCTTAAAATGCATATGGTGGAGACCACATGTTTGAAATTTCAGAAGCTCATCCTTCTGAATGGGGATTGACATTCAGTGCAGAATGGGAGATTTCCCATGCTGCGCTGTAGTGCGATCTCGGAGTTGGAATAAATAAGTAGTGGGGGGTGTGGGGGTGCAGGGGGGCTTTCCTCCCTGCAGAAACATTGTTTTGTGTTTTGTTATTTTTTTTTAGTTCCCTTTCAGATGGTCGAGCTTCTGAAATTCGAGCATATGGCTTCGCCATATGGATTTTGAGATTTCAGCTGTTTGACGATGATTGTTATTGCCCACATACTAATAAGATCTGCAATTATAGATTGGTTATACTTAGACTGAACTCCTTTGTTCTGGCTTATTTTCATTACTGCACTAACCTCTGTTTGCAGGCATGACTATCAAACAAGAACTGTCTGAGATAAGTGATTGTTTTCCACACCCAGCTGTTCCACCACCCCAGCTGATATTCAATCTCAGGCCATTCAAGTTGTAGTCAGTACTTTACCCTACATATCATAGACACAGACAGACACTTGGTTATATTGATCTGAACACAAGGACAATTGTACTTGACTCTACCACACTTTATGATGTTCTTCTGAAAACAAAGAACACAGCTGACTGTTTCATGAATGAATAGCCTCTGTCATTAAGCTTTGCTTAGTCATATTATTTTGACCTATTCCTCTAAAGTTTGCCTTGATTCATCATAAATATTCCAAAAGTAAAAGAACTGGATTCATGTTTTTCAGTGAACAGCTATTTATCCAAACACTGATGGATAAAAAAAAAGAATAAACTTTCAACATTTTTTGCAGGGGCAAGTCCCATTGTACCCCCTACCATCAGGAAAGACACCTTCAAATCCTAATATAAACCTACTGTGAGGTTGTACAACAGTGGAGGAAATAGAAAACTGTTGTCAAAAGTTGTCTGTCTGATATTAACACAATCCATAGGTATTGGCATGATCCACAGTTACCCAATTGGCTATTGGTCAGCTGCCACCTTTCCCAAAAATTGTGCAGCATGTAATGCTAGCATTTGTGTCAGAAATGCTACTTATCACATTGCTTGCTTCTTGAACTAGCATAAATGCAGTTGACAGTCTCAAAGTACATTGGTTGCCTATATAATACTGACAGTTGAAGGAAACTGCCTTTTTTGCTTTGGAAGGGGTTAATCTTCACCTGTGCCCAAATAAAAATAAGGAAAAAGACTGTTTCGAACATTTGCAGACAATATACTGAAACATTGCCAATCAGTATATAGAAAACGTTGCTTCAAATGTAAATCCATAATTTATAGGGTGTACAAATTGGGCATATCAGCTTGATTGAAATAGGAGCAGAATGTCTTTTAATGAATATTTCAGCTGGCATTATATTAGCTATCCATGTACTGGCTAATAGAACATTGACTGGTTTTAAATAAGTTCATGTTGACTATTGTCATAGTAAGATCTGGCTGATACAATGATTTTGTTAGAAAATGGGACCTGCTGTTTGGCCGTTCACTAATTAATGAGCGTCAGGTGAGCATGCATAATGCCCCACACTTTTTACTATAGTGTTAGCCTTATAAGTGAGATTGAGGTGGTCACGGCTGACAAATTAGGATCATTCATTTGTTTATACTGGAGAGTTAGACAAGGATTTTTCTCATATGTGATCTAAGCATAACAGTGTTTTGATTTTTACCCAGTGTTCTCCCAATATTAATAAACTTGTCCCAACACTGAAACTGGACATTTAAGAATGATCATTGTGATATCATCCTAATATTTCTTAATCTTGATCCACTTTTATGCAGTTATTTCTGCAGTATCTTCTGCTTTATGGTTTATTATCGCCACAGCATGAATAATAAGTGATGCAAATAATATTATGCCACATTCTTTTTAGATTGTTTCATTCTATAACTTTTTTAAAAGGATGATGCCTGATGAAGGATTATTGAGGTACTGCTTAAGTCCAGATCTTAAAAATGGACATTTCCTAGATAGACATATAAATGTAATCAATGCTTAGACAGGATTAAATTAAAAGTTTAAAGAATACACCATCAAAATAGTAATCTATCACAGATACTACATTTTTCATGTGAAATAAAGCATTATATTAGAAAAAGAATAACATATTTTCAAATAAGGTTCTCTTATAAACCCCATTTATTTTCTTTAGCAGTAGTGGTTCTGTTAGTGACAGTCTCTGTGAACAACAGAAAACTGAAATTGCACTAGTAGTTGGTACAGTACATGCTGGAAGTATTGCATCCCATGAAGGATGTTGGGTCAGCTACATGTTACATGGTCCTTTCATTGTTACTCACCCCAGTAGCTGATAAGGAATAAGCACTTTCATGTGCTACACAAGGGATACATTTGGGGTGTTATCCTGCTTTTTTATCTTTTTTTTTGCTCTTTGTCAGAAACTGAATTGTTGTATACATTTGAAAAATCATATTTTGACCACTTTTGTTTTCTATACCGTTCGAAATTTAAATATCAGTATTTTCAGTGTGATAAGAAGCTTCAGATATGTACAGTGTACCATAGTCAAATGATCACCTTCCTTTTGAATATTGACATATTTGATGTTATTATACCACATTTACTATATGATGAAACAGGTATTAATATTCTGTTTACAATTAATTTATATACGTCTTTATGTTTGTCTTGTACATAATTTCTGACTTTTTAGCTATAATATGTGAATAAATAAAGTTACCTTTTTGAGTGCTATGTAATTGAAACTTTTGTGCTGTGTTTACTACGTCACACCTGTACATAATAGTAGTAAGCAATGTAGACAAATTAGAAGAGACTGGCATGTTTGCAATGAGAACTAATACTGTTTATGACAAAAGGCATTACATGAAATGTAGAATAGATGGACTAACAGGGCCGGCCTTTTGTCAACTGGTGCCCTAGGCAAAAGGGCTCCCTGGTGCCCTTCCACACAACACCTGGTGCCCCCATCCTAGTCTACCTACACCACATAGATTACTTATTTTTTTCCTTTTTCCCCTAGTTTGCCTTACTTTCCATGTTTTTTCCTGTATTCATTCAACATATTTTAAAGAAATCATTTCTTTACTGCAAACAAATAAATAAAATAAATACTAGAAAAGCACCCCTGCTAGAACGGCAGTCACCTAGCTGGTCTATGCCGCCTAAGGCAGGCTATGTTGACCAACTGCAGATTAGAACATTTATTCTAATAAACATGAACAGTAAACAATATATAAAGTGAAATGAATAAAGTCAGAGACAACTTTTTGCATGGGATTGTGAATACAAAACTGCCACATATTAGTGCAGTGGTTCAAGTAGAAACAATGCAAACTAGACAAAAGATTGGTAAGATTTTCCTCAGATATGCAAAGAGCAGAAAACTATTTAAAGTTTCAGCAATAACCAAATTCTGTTGCTATTGGCATGACATGTCATATTTATTGATTTTTATTAGCACCATCAACAATTAACAGTTTTTCTGACTGATACAGACTTGTTTCAGGCTTGTAGTTACAACTCATTCTAGTTGGCCTGTTCTCTATCTTTGAGTTTGTGCTCACAAGACTGCTGTACCTTGATTAACATTTTTATTAAAATAGTCCTTGGGATTCATTAATCTCTGTGTAGGCTTTGTGCAAAGCCTACACAGAGTTTCCATGTTTGTATGGTGAGCAGAAGCGCTAATTAAATATTCATGCCACATGCCGTGTTTAAATGTAAACAAGTCAGGTTATGTGGCTGGCAAAAGTGGTGCTGGCCAGACAGTGTAAACCAACACAGACAGTGAACTTGTTTACTATAAGAGCAAACTGGGTTAGCAGGATTGCTGGGAATGCCACAGTAATTACTAGGGCTTAACCTATAGTAATGTATATAGTACAAACACAGTACAGGACAGTGTATACAGTGCAGAGTATTGTGAAATCCCATTCCAGGCATTATGTACAAAAACTGTGTAAATGACCTATAAGGGTACATAGACTACAATTTAAAATAAACAGTCGAGGGAAGTGTGTGTATTAAATAGTGACACACAGATGAATTGTAGGAATGAACATAGGAAAAGAGGACAGGTGAAACAACATAATGTACAGCAGATGAGGACATGTCAAATGAAAGCAGTTGCAGCAGCCACACTAATCACATATCAGTATGGTACACTATGGACTGCACATTGAAAATGTGTATTATGTGACTGTCACACAAGGAGACATAACAATGGAGAAGATGCCTTTGTAAGATAAGCATCCTTACATGAACAATGCAGAGGAAATATATCAGGGATGGTATATACAGTCATGGTAGGTATACTGTGAAGTTGTGTTTGCCTGAATAACAGCACAATGTCAGCAAGGGGTTCCAACAAGTAAGACACAGTTATAGGCTCATGGACAACAGTAAAAGAAGCACACACAATCATAGACAATAACAGAATAATATCACCGGTAATCCATGTCTCTGACATAACATATGTGATTCTGGGTGATCATAGATGGTTCTGCACAAACTATTATGACTTGTTAGCAGCAATCTATGAGGGTAATCAGGTACACTGTCCTGACAATGTAACATCTGCTGGAGTTGTTAGGAGGGACACTGCTATACATGTATGTGACATTATGATCAATACAGGCTAGTTGACTGGTGTGCATGGCAGATATATATGGCACAATTCAGACTATCACAAATGTCACTCGTGCCATCAGTGTTGTCAAGCAGTACTGTGTGCATCACCAGAACAGGTATCTCACATGCAATTAGTGTAATACCTTGATGGGTGCGCTGCACCATCAGACAGTAATGTTTATGCAACAAAAAAAATACCTAGGTATGGCCAATAAGATGTGAGACAGCTCGCTGTGGCAAAGGTGGTAACTTCAGTTATACATCACTGGAAGATGTGTAGGGAGGTACATAAAGAAGGGCGCATTGTACTCAGTTATTGTTGTGATGAAGGCTGTGAACTATGGCAGTATTATGGCCTTTGATGTGGACGTCCTTCACATACTCAGTAGTTGTGTTACATACAAGGGAGTAGTCAGCACTGTGGCCACATGCTGGTGGACATTCCACATAACATCTACCCAAGGAAACAGGACACATACCAGGTGGTCTGCTTATAGGGTGTCATGTCTACATTATCCTTGGGTTGTACATTTGTTTTCTTAACGTAACCAATCCCCCTGTTTTTGTTTCATCTCAAGTGATGTCATGGCTGTTGCATCAGTCTTTGGTGTGTGTTGATACTGTGTGCATTATCCTAATATCACAGTTAGAGTCAATGATTGCCCACAATCTGTAGTCCTTTAGACAACTGGATGTGTATGTCATTCGTGAGGTCTGTGACTTAAATAATGGACAGGAAAGTGCTTAGCAGACAGCCCTGATGTATGAGATATAGGCCACTTCACACATTTTAACATATTTACATGCCATGTAGGTGATCCACTGGTCTACCCACTTTTTGATATAGGTGCTTATGTCCACATCTGACAGTTTTGAGTGAATACCTCAGTGTGGATTTGTGCCAAATGCCTTGGCCTGGTCAGGTTCTACAGGATGATGATGTTGCATCATGCATGTCCTTGATGACCTCTTTGCCAACATCTAACAGATGTAAAAGACATGGATGTAGCATTAACAACTCACATGTCTGTTGCACACAACCAGGATATTACAAGAGTCCATGTAGAAGAGGTCCATAATGACATGTTGGTCTACCTCACAGATTAGGAGAGTCAGGCTATGTCCACACATGCATGCATCAGGTGCCCCCCCCCCAAGACTCAGACGGATGCATATTAATGTGCACCCCTCTATGGAAACATGGTCTGTGTGGACAGTGTGTTGAAGTGTGTCTCCACCTATTTCAGGTAGGTGTATGTTCTGAGTCATACTATAGATGGCCTGTGATGTTGTCACAGCCCATTGATTCTGTGTGATAGGCCTGGATGAAGATAATACAGTGCATACTGTCTATCTTGATCTGGCCTAGGATTGGAAAAAATCCCCCACTCAGGTATCATTGCAAAATTCTCCCAGCTGGAGATTAACCGTTACATCACTAGATGTTTAACCAATTGGCTCATCAACAGAACACATGCTGTGAAAGTTGGTAAACCATCCTCTACCAGTAGAGTTTTCACCATTGACATACCCCAAGGATGTGTGCTGGGCTCTTAATTGTTTGGAATTTATTTCTCATACAGTCCAGGATAAAGTACACAGCCTTTGGCTTACCAAGTTTGCTGATTCTTGCATATTGGTTAAAATCACTGAGTCCACCAGTGATGACAGCATACTACAAGAGGGCTAACACAGAGAAACGATTGGTGCCAAAACCACACAGTTTACACATAATTGCAAAACTGTGTCATTAATTTGGCCTTCTGCAAAGTTGAATTCCCTGCTAATTACACCATTGACAAAACTCCCACTATGCTGAATCCCAGTGGTGCAAGACATGGGAACACACATAGATAGCAATCTGAATTTTGACCACCAAGTGTCCACAGTGGTATGGAAAGCCTACATCATGTACATCATAAGTCAGGCCATCATATCCAGATCTGGATGATAAAACAGCACTATACTTGAACCTCATCAGAACATTAATAGAGTACAATGCTCCCTTTTGCATGTACCTGACCACACACCTCCAGCAGCTGGAGAGACCACAGGGGTTTCTTATGAAGAAAATACAGAGCCTATAAACTATGCTGTGATGTCTGTGGATACACTGAAAGCCCTGTCACTGTAATCTGTATCATATAGGATGAGGGGACTTGTGCCTGGCCTACAGGCCATTCTCTGACCCTGCCCTGATGGGAATACTGCACATCTGCAAATCAGTTATAGCTGATGACATCAGCAGAGTCTGGTAAGGAAAAATGGTATAATCAGTGTCCCATGTGTTGGTGTAAAATGCTCTCTCTAATGTCAAGCAAGTGCACAAACACACCACACCCCAGTTGACTGCAATCGGCTAAGAACTTCAACCTATCTAAGTACACCAACTAGAGAACTTTGCATTTAAGGCAAGCACCGCAGCTGAAATCTGTCCTGGACAATGTCAGACAACACTTTATAACTGATGACATAAGCAGTGTTATGGAGAAAATGGTAATAGCCGTGTCTCACATGCTGGTATAAAGTGTTCTGTCTAATGCCAAGCAAGTACACAAACACATATCCCAGTTGACTGAAACGGGAACAGACTCCATACCTATCTAAATACACTGAGTAGAGAACTCTGTATTTAATGCAAGTACCACAGCTCAAGTCTAACTTGGAAAGTGTCAGACAACACATTATAGCTGATGACATCAACAGTGTCTGATGAGGAGAAAATGCTAATAGCAGTGTCCCACTTACTTATAGTGGATGACATCAGGAATGGATGTTGGAGAGAAGATGTTGGGAGGCCAGCATGAAATGGATGTGTAGGCTTGTGCAAGTGTCATAATACTGGAAATGGAGTGGCAACTGTCAGATACACACCTGTGTTCTTCTGGCTAGACAGACATACAACCTCCCAGTTAACTCCAGTGAGAACAGAACCCCACCCTATCTAAGTACACAGACTCGAGAACTCATGACCCTACACAAGCACCACATCACAAGTCTGGCTTTTATATGGCTGCAGACCAACCTATAGTGGATGCAATCAGCACTGGATGTTGGCGAGAAGATTTTGTGGGACCTGCATAAAATGGATGTGTAGTTTGTGCAAATGTCAAGATAATTCAAGTTCTGCATGTTACCAGACTGATGAGTGTGCAGTGCGTAGTAAGTGGTGGTTGTGTTCCAATGTGCACATATAGTTTAAGAGACAGCTTTACAAACTGTATGCAAACAGGTATCCACATTACTACAAGTATTTGAAAATCTGAATGTGTATTGTCATTCTACAGATGTGAAGGGTATATCACACATTTCTTATCAATTTATGCAGTGTAGTTGATATATTTGTCAACAAGTACTAAGAGACCAGTGTTGCAGTGCATGGGGAAGGTAACACATGGCTGCATTGTACATATGTGACATATTGTTAGTTTTTTTATGTTTCCACGTGTAGTGTTATGCCATGATGGACAGTAAACAAAAATAATATATTCTATTATTTACTTTGCATAGCACAATGGTGAGCAGAGGGTTTGTGAGATGGCTAGCTAAGTGTTTAAGCATGCAGGATACACATTTCCACTGCTTTACCTGTTTATGCATATATGTTCAAAGTTTAGTACTAGGCTAACTGCCCTTATGGGCCATTTTCAACCTAGCCAATTACCCATTGTGAGAATCAAACCCTGAATCTTGAGATTGTAAGGTAAACACCTTAACCATTATACCAGCCTCAGTACTGTGCAAATGCAAGGGTCATTGCTAAAAGTTTGAGAGTTTGTATTGAGTGGATGAAACACACCTGCTTCTTAGCTGACTATGTGGCAACATGTGTATATGCATTGACACATTTTTTGAGCTCAGATGATACTGGGTTCAAATCCAGGTGCATGTAATACTTTTAAAGAAATGTATACTACATTTACCATGTGTTACTGTACTTTACCTTAGCACAGCATGTTTAAGCAGCATTGACCAGAGGTAAACTGCACAACTGAAGAGCCTTCATCATGGCTTGACAATGGTGCATGATGCCAAACTCAATGTAAGCACAGAGGCAAAAAAGTGATTAGGTCCATTGGTTTACTTGGTACTTAAGTGTGTTGTTTATGATTCTATTTTTGACCAGGTTTTGGGTGTTAAAATGAGGTAGATAGGAAATTGGTGAAATGGGTAGCAAGCAGAGGGAAGATGAAAGGGAAAGAAATGTAGGAATGTATAGGAGGGATGAGGAAAGAACCACAGCTATCCCTTCCTTAACAGTGTAACCTGAAAATAGGTCTAGAATATTAGCTGAATTTGAACTGTCACCTTCTCAAAGAGGGGTGACAACAATGCAATCGTGTTGTATAGACAGTTAGGGCAAATCAAGTGTGTCAAGAAGACGTGTGCAAAATGCAGATGTGTGTAAGGGACTATATTTTTTGGGGGGACAGATGTCCAATTTATTTTTAATTCAGTAAGAGAGGAATGCAGAATAAGGAATATTGGTATTTGTATGTCAGATAAGTTGGGTAGGTGAGGAAGCAAATGCAAACAAACAGGGGTGAGGGAGGGGACAAAGCATCTAACATGGAGACAGTGAGAATCTGGTCCTCACCCACAAGATTGTCATCACTGTCCCCTTACTCCACTGGCTGTTGGAGTGCTTAACATCTTCTCGTCCTATGAACCATGAGGGAGAGCAGCCTCTCCAACTGATGTAGGTGTACGCCAATTGTGTAGTGCACAACCCTATGCACCAACCCTGGCATCTCTTGGCGGGTGATGAAATCCCCTTCTCTGGCACTACTTCTGGAGAATACCACATTATCAGCTGCTGGGACAGTGATACCCGAGGATACATGTAATGCAGGGGCAGCAGAGCAGTGCTGCCAGGTCGGGTCACAGATGTGTTGACCATCAGTGCTGGAGCTGGTGGAGCGGGGGCAGGCTGAGCCACTGTGGCTGGCCTACTTCACCGTGCTGTGAAGAATTTAGTGATTTGTTACGGATTGATGATATGGAGATATTTTGACTACACATAATAGAAAATAATAAAAAAAAAGAGATAAAAGTTGGGGTGAGAGGAAAAAAAACATGTAAAACTAGTACCATCATATGTGACATGCAATGCACTATGACAGTTATACAACTATTTTATTAAAATGATTATATTTAAGTATATGTGATATGAACTGCAAACTATAATTATGGATTGCTCAAAGTAATCTTTGGAATGTGCATATATTGCACATATGCTTGGTCGAAGTATATTGATTACAGTTAACAGCAGGGCATTTATGCCAGTTGTATAGAGTTTAATTTATGTAATATTATGAAGGAAATGCAGTGTTGTATAGTTGCTACTCATAGTATTTGAACCCACAACATCTGACTACAGTCTTACACTTGACTCCTAAAATTGGTTTGTGCTACAGACTTATGCATGCATACTTGGTTTTACAGTTAGGATATGCATTCTCAATTTGCTATGACTGTATAGAATACAAAAAAAAAATCTATCATTTACTTTCAAAGCTACAATAATCCTTCTGTTGTGCTGCATACATATCACTTTCGTCCCTCAGTCTCTCCAGGTGTTTAGCATGAGCCTGTCAATTCAACTCAATTTTGGCATTATCTGTGATAAGAAAAGAAAATAACAGAAAAGCATTATGCATACCAGTCTTGCCTATGTTTAGCTTTCTATGTATTAGAAATTCTCTTTATTAGCATACTTATAGAACTGTGGGATGTCACCAGTTTGAAACTCAGTCAACCACTGATTGACTGTATCACTCTTGTGGGAGAAGCCTTTGGCTGTGGCACTTTACCATGAGTCCAATAAATATCCTGGACTCAGGTTAAAACAGCACTGTCCAAGGCCAAGAATACAGCTTCTATGGGACCTGACAATATCCCTGGCTGTGTTCTACATGAACTACAGAGTGAACTGGCACCTCACCTGTGTGCCCTGTTCAGTCACAGCCTCATCTCAGGCTTTGGCCCTACCGAATGGCGCACTGCTACAGTCATCCCTCTCCACAAAGGAGGAGCAACAATAGACCCTGTGAACTATTGTCCCATTAGCCTGATGAGCATGATATGCAAAGCTATGGAATGCATCATCATGGACCTAATAAACAAGGATAGAGAGAATATCCAAACTTTGGATCACACAGTTCGGATTTGTGAATGGTAGATAATGCCTGCTCACCCTGGTCAACTTTTTTGAGTCAATCACCAGTACTGTGGATGAAGGCAAGGTGGTTCATACAGCCTACCTTGATCTGGCCAAGGCATTTGATACCATTTCCCACTCAGGAATCATAGAAAAACTCACTAAGCTAGGTATCAACCCCTATATCACTAGGTGGGTTGCAAACTGGCTCACAGATACAACCCACAGTGTGAAAGTAGCTGAATCCAAGTCAGACAGCCGATCAGTCACGAGTGGAGTCCCACAGGGTTTGGTCCTGGATCCTCTCCTGTTTAGTATCTACTTCTCTAAAGTCCAGGCCAACACAAAGCGTCTCTGGCTGACAAAATTCGCAGACAATTGCAAGTTGGGAGCTATTATTAACTCCCCAAGTAATGTTGACATCCTACACAAAGGCCTCACTGACACCAGCAATTGGTGTCAGAACCATGGCCTTAAGCTCAATGCCAAAAAATGTGTAGTCATCCCCTTTGGGAAAAACCCAGTTCCCATGAATTGATGGTAGTCCACTGAACACAGAAGGTGTTATAAGAGATCAGGGAACACAGGTTGAGAGCAACATCTCTTTTGACCACTACATCGTCACTGTGGTCAGAAAGCCCTTCTATGTGACACATCTCATTACTAAAGTCTTTGCATCCAGGAAGAAAGAGGTCATTGTCTCCCACTACTCTTCCCTCATTAGGCCAATCATCAAGTAGAATGCCCCATTTGGCATGTACCTCACTATACACCTGCAACAACTGAAGAGACCACAAATGTACCTCAAAAAGAGGACCCTAGGCCTTAAACACTTGTGCTATATGAACAGACTCAAAAAATTCCAATTATTCTCTGTCTCATATCACCTACTTAGAGACTATCTCTGCTTGACTTACAAAGCTATGTCTGATCCAGCTCTGTTAGAAATGCTACATCTAAAGAAATCCCAATCCTTCCTCACCACATGTTCCAGAGACATCAACTTTATTACCACAATCAACAGAACATGCTGGAGGGACAGGTTTGTAACCCATAGACTGCCCATGCTATGGAATAGACTTCCCATACATGTCAAGCAGAGCACCTCACTGGCCCTCTTCAAGAGAAATCTTGTTGAATGGATGGGAAATAGAAAATTCACCATGGGGATCACTCTGATGGCTCTACTTGACAGAGGCACTGGGAACTAAGGTTGGGTGGCATGATGCCAGGGTAATCCTATGGGCTAGGCTTGTAAAGGCTCCAGGGCCATTAGCCTAGTACACACCTATGAATCTATGAACCTATGGACTTCTGGACACCCTACCTCTGTGTCCTAAGCTGGGCACTTTCCACTCCAATACCAAATACGTCTAATGCCAAAAGCAGAGCAATGGCAAATGGTGATTTCCTGCCAGTTCCTGTTATCGCATTTACTGGTAATGCACAAACCCAAGAAACAATGCCAACCATGTTTGCACAATGTTAAGCAGAGAGCAACAGTGTCATGCAGGGAGGAGAACAATTTTTGAAATTGGAAGGTTAATCTGACACTTGCCATTAGTTTGAGTAGTGTAGGCTGCTGTAGCTATTAGTTGAGTTAACTTTGCAGCAATCACTGGGGGCATAAATTCCACGACCTGACAAATTTTTTGCTTTTGTGTTATACAATGATAAAATTGACTTAGTGCCGGATTCAAACCTATGCATGAGGGACAAAACCTTTTCTTCCACAGCGGTGATTTTCTATCTTTGTCACAGAAGAAGTGCTGCTTAGATATAGTCATGAAATATTGATAAATACAGCTTACCCAGCCACTGGGGATGCACAAGCCAGTTCCTTTCTTTGTGCCGGTCCCAAGCCCAGATAAATGGGGAGGGTTGCATCAAGAAGGGCATCCGGCGTAAAAATTCTGCCACATAACTTATGGCGCGAAAATTTCATATTTCCATACCGGATCAGTTGAGGCCCGGGTTAAGAATGACTGCCACAAGTACTGTTGGCCAACAGGGTGCTGGTGGAAATTGGGCTACTGTTGGCCGAAGGAGAAGAGGAGGTTGAAGGCATGGCCAAAGGCAGGAAGAGAGGAGGAAGGTTAGGAGTGTAGCAGTGAGGGTAGGAACTTTGAATGTTGGCAGTATGACTGGTATAGGAAGAGAGCTAGCTGATATGATGGAGAGAAGGAAGGTTGATATATTGTGCTTGCAAGAGACCAGATGGAAGGGAAGTAAGGCCAGGTTTTTAGGAAATGGGTTAAAATTGTTCTATCATGGTGTGGATGGCAGAAGAAATGGGGTAGGGGTTATACTAAAGGAACAATATGCCAAGAGTGTTTTAGACATGAAGAGAGTGTCTGACAGAGTGATGTTTATGAAGCTCAAAATTGATGGTGTAATGATGAATGTTGTTAGTGCATATGCTCCACAAGTTGGGTGTGAGATGAATGAGAAAGAGAAATTTTGGAGTGAGTTGGATGAAGTTGTGGTGAGTGTACCCAAGGGTGAGAGACTAGTGATTGGAGCGGACTTTAATGGGCATGTTGGTGAAGTGAACAGAGGGGATGAGGAAGTGATGGGTAGGTATGGTGTTAAGGAGAGTAATGCAGAAGGTCAGATGATTGCGGATTTTGCGAAAAGGATGGACATGGCTGTGGTGAATACGTATTTTAAGAAGAGGGAGGAGCATAGGGTGATGTACAAGAGTGGAGGAAGATGCATACAGGTGGATTATATCCTATGTAGGAGGGCCAGTCTGAAGGAGATTGGAGACTGTAAAGTGGTGGCAGGGGAAAGTGTAGTTAAGCAGCATAGAATGGTGGTCTGTAGGATGACGCTGGTTATCAAGAAGAGGAGGAAGAGTGTGAAAGCAGTGCCAAGGATTAAATGGTGGAAGTTAAAAAAGGGTGATTGTGAAGTGGAGTTTAGGGAAAAGTTAAGACAGGCACTGGGAGGCAGTGGAGAGTTACTGAATAGCTGGGTAACTACAGCAGAACTAGTAAGGGAGACTGCTAGAAAGGTGCTTGGTGTGACATCTGGACAGAGGAAGGAGGACAAGGAGACCTGGTGGTGGAATGAGGAGGTACAGGAGAGTATACAGAGGAAGAGGCTGGCAAAGAAGAAGTGCTATTGTTAAAGAGATGAAGAAAGCAGACATGAGTATAAGGAGATGAGGTGCATGGCAAAGAGAGAGGTGGTGAAAGCTAAGGATAAGGCGTATGGAGAGTTGTATGAGAGATTAGACACTAAAGAGGGAGAAAAGGACCTGTACCGATTGTCTAGACAGAGGGACAGAACTGAGAAAGATGTGCAGCAAGTAAGGGGGATAAAGGATAGTGAGGGAAAGGTACTCACAAGAGAGGAGAGTGTGTTGAGTAGATGGAAAGAGTATTTTGAGAGGGTGATGAATGAAGAGAATGGGAGAGAGAAGGTTGGATGATGTGGGGATAGTGAATCAGCAAGTAAAACAGATTAGCAAGGAGTAAGTAAGGACAGCTATGAAGAGGATGAAGAATGGAAAGGCTGTTGGCCCAGATGACATCCCAATGGAAGCATGGAGGTGCTTAGGAGAAATGGCAGTGGAATTTTTAACTAGATTGTTTAATGAAATTTTGGAAAGTCAGAGGATGCCTGAGGAGTGGAGAGAAAGTGTTTTGGTACCTATCTTTAAGAATAAGGGTGATGTGCAGAGCTGCAGTAACTACAGAGGGATAAAACTGATCAGTCACAGCCTGAAGTTATGGGAGAAAGTAGTAAAAGCTAGGTTAAGAAGGGAGGTGATGATTAGTGATCAGCAGTATGGTTTCATGCCAGGAAAGAAGACTACAGATGCAATGTTTGCTCTGAAAGTGTTATTGGAGAAATACAGAGAAGGTCAGAAGGAGTTGCATTGTGTCTTTGTAGACTTGGAGAAAGCATATGACAGGGTGCCTAGAGAAGAGTTGTGGTATTGTATGAGGAAGTCGGGAGTGGCAGAGAAGTATGTAAGAGTGGTACAGGATATGTACGAGGGTATTGTGAGAGTGGTGAGGACTGCAGTGGGAGTGACAGATCCATTTAAGGTAGAGGTGGGATTACATCAAGGATCAGCTCTGAGTCCTTTCTTATTTGCAGTGGTGATGGACAGGTTGACAGATAAGATCAGACAGGAGGCCCCGTGGACTATGATGTTTGCAGATGACATTGTGATCTGTAGTGAGAGTAGGAATCAGGTTGAAGAGACTCTGGAGAGGTGGAGATATGCTCTAGAGAGCAGAGGAATGAAGGTCAGCAGGGCTAAGACAGAATATATGTGTGTAAATGAGAGAGAGGGTAGAGGAATGGTGAGGATGCAGGGAGTAGAGTTGGTAAAGGTGGACAAGTTTACGTACTTGGGATCAACAGTTCAGAGTAATGGTGAATGTGGAAGAGAGGTGAAGAAGAGAGTACAGGCAGGGTGGAATGGGTGGAGAAGAGTGTCAGGAGTGATTTGTGACAGACGGGTACCAGTAAGAGTGAAAGGCTAGGTCTACAAGACAGTAGTGAGACCAGCTATGTTATATGGGTTGAAAACAGTGGCATTGACAAAAAGGCAGGAGTCAGAGCTGGATGTGGCAGAGTTAAAGATGTTAAGATTTGCACTCAGTGTGACGAGGATGGATAGGATTAGGAATCAGTATATTAGACGGTCAGCTCATGTTGGACAGTTTGGAGACAAAGCAAGAGAGACGGGATTGCGTTGGTTTGAACATGTGCTGAGGTGGGATGATGGGTATATTGGGAAAAAGATGCTAAGGATGGAGCTGCCAGGTAAGAGGAAAAGAGGAAGGCCTAAGATAAGGTTTATGGACGTGGTGAGAGAGGACATGCAGGCGGTTGGTGTGACAGAGCAAGATGCAGAGGATAGGAAGAAATGGAAAGAGATGATCCGCTGTGGTGACCCATAACGGGAAAAGCCGAAATATGATGATGATGACAGCTTACATTTGAGGTGTTAACCATGTATGTGCATGACCTGACAAGGTTCTTGTATATAGATTCATTTGTGCATATGCCTTATTGAAGTGTAAAGACCATCCAATTCCATATAGCAGAATTATACTTGCAGAAATGTAGTAGACAGTATACCCTCAGTCATACAACTGAAGACACAATAAGGATGTTTTATCCCTCGTACATATAATCCATATAAGCTCCACTATCTAAAGTGTTATAAGTGGTACTGAACATAATGTGAAATGAAACAACAGTAAAAATGTCTAGAATGTCTTGCATTACAAAACAGGACCATGTGCATGGCAGCTCTACACTTACACCTGCTGCCACAAGAATGTGGAAATAGCACTTGTATATTGTTCTGTTCATTGCTGTATACTTGACTGTCACAACAGTAAAGTATGTTGCACTTTCTGTATTTGAACCCAGGATCATCTACAGTACAATTCTACACTTACACCTGCTGCCACAGGAATAGTCAAATGAGAGTTGAATAATTCCCTATTCATTCTATTTATGTTTTAACCACTGTGAAAGCCACTTAGTGTGTTTACATGATGCTCAACAGAATTAATAGAATGTATCCATTTTAAATTATTGACTGTCTGTATCCTGTCCACAGATGTTCAATGACTGCAGATGTTGGAGAACCTTGCTAACTGCCGCTCAATATCACTTAGTGGCGATGGGTGATGGAAAGCAAAAATTGCAACATTGTCTCTCTCATTATCCATAATTTCCCATTTCACTGTTCATCACTAATGAATACATAAGAATACTCTGCAGTCTCATATGTTGAACTCTCTTTATTAAATAACTCTAGTAGAATTTAGAATTTATGTATAATTTGAGATAATCTGTCATCAGTTTTCTTTTTTACTTTTAAAACTTAAATTTATTGTAACTGTTTTGCTTAGCATTTGATTTTTGCCTACTGTGACTTTAACAATGTTTAAATATGCCTAATACCTACTGTAACCTACATTGCCTGGAGCTTTTCTCCCCAGGACTCCATTGAAAATGGGTTCTTTTGGCCCAATGGACTATCCTGGTAAACCAACTGCAAATAAATAAATAAAATAAATAAATTGTATCCTTTTTAACCCTGTTTCCAGGTATTCTATTTGCTATCTGTGTGGGCTTCTAGTCTAGGTTTCCAGACTACTAGGAGTCGTACAAATGAGATAATCACAGCTAAACCTGGCATTCGTTGTATTTCTCTGTTTCCCTTGTTTGTGCTAAACTGCTCGCAGTCCAAACACTGGCATACAAAATTAAAAAAAAGAAAAGAAAAAAAGGGAAAATTAGTTGAAATGAAGAAAAGCAATCTATGAAATAAACTACAAAATTTTTCTTGGTATACGTGAAATATTTTTACACAGGTCTAGATATGAACTCTCAATCCTTTGAACCTTATGAAAACAGTAAGCGTGCCTTATCCCTCTTTGCCACACAAACAGCTTTGCAGCAGGGAACTTAAATCATTATGCATACAACCAACTGCAATATCATAGACAGTACTAACAAAACATATGCCAGTTGCTTGTACATGTATTAATTTCAAATTAAGTGCACCGAGTGATCACACAACCATTTGTGGCTATTGCTTGCAAAAATGCAGCTTTGTCTTATCTCTCTGTGCTTGTTGCTCAGGTTTGTCTTATCTGAACAGTAATCTGAGACATGCAGTCTGTAATGCATTCTGTATTATTGTCCTTAAAATGTGTGAAGTTATTAAATGACAATAATATAAAGTTGTCAACAAATGAAGGGGAGGCTGGATGTTAGTAAACAGAAACTGTGAAATGTGTGCTGCTTACTAACATTTAAAACCTTGATACAATTACTTCTACACTTTGTAAGTCTAACCTGGCTGACACACCCACCCAAATTGCTGTCATATTTTCCTTTTCCCTTTCAGCAATCCTTCACAGTTGCAAACCATTAGCAACAAACACTGAGGAAGTGCCTGCACTATATTTACATCAGCTGCATGGAGCCAAGTAATTGAGAATCAGTCATTTTAATGAGTTCATACCTCATTTGCATCTTCATGTTCACAGACCTAAAGCTACACCATAAAAAGGGAAGCATGTAGTTAGGGAACCTGAAGGTGAGGAGACTTGTTTATGTGGATAACACAGAAGAGGATATTACTTTGGGGTATATCTGTACAAAAGACTACTGACCTTGAGAAGGTACACTTCCATTTTTCAGCTACATACTGCATATGCTGAAATTTCATTAAGAAAAATCTGTTAATATATATATATATATATATATATATATATATATATGTATATATATATATATATATATATATATATATATATATATATATATATATATATATATATATATATATATATATATATATATATATATATACATTTGCAAATGTTACTTTTATCTGTATGCATTTCTTAGATATGTACTGATGGCATGGGCATTTTTGTCACGGCATTTCACTTTCTCAGATGCACAGCCTTATTAACTGTCATCATAACTGCTAATGTTACAGCTGTTTTCCTGTGTACACTCTTCTATTGTTATTTCCATGAAATGGTAAATGTCCTATATTGTCAATGAAGCAGGGGTGTTAGCCTTCTAGGATGGACAATGCACATCTCCAGGGGAGTGTTAACTGCAGGTAGACATGATTAGCAATAGCGTAACATAGAATTTTTTGTGTTAAATCTGTAGGCATGTTTCAGGGACAGTTCAGTTGATAGCAATTTTAGCATTTCATTGATGGTCTATTGGCAAAATTTGTCATTTGCCTTTCTTTTGGGGGTGGGGTAGCAAAGTTGCATTTCTGTTTTGGCACAAAGATATGTTGCTATTGTTACTATCCTTGTTTTGCATCCAACCTTGCTTTGTGTGTGAATGTGGCATGTTACAACCACACAATTAATGTATTTATATTAAAATATCTTGACTGTTTTGTGTTTCTCCAGTTGGTAATAGTGACATGCTACCCTTTATGTGTTATCTGGAAACAGGACTTTTAGTTATGTGTTACTTATGTGTATTATCCTTCTGTTGTGTTTTAGGCCACCTAAGACTATGGCACTCAGGTGTCATAATCCCAAAAAAAAAACACCCTTCAGTGACCCTGAGAATTGGGTCATTGTGGAAGCTTTTAGACAACAAAGTGCCTTTCTGCTTGACAGGGGACATGGAAATATGTCAGGCAGAATGCAGATTTGGCAGCAGATAGTTGCTGACATGAATGCAGTAGGATACCAGAGCAGGACATATAATCCAGTGTGAAATAGGGCCACTAACATGATTTCATCTGCACAGAGGCAGCTACAGTGGCTGTGACTGGATGGGTACCAGGGGGAGGGCTGTTACAAAGCCACCACTACCAGCAAATGAAGAGTTCCTGTCCACTGTCAGGGATCCAGACAGCTCCCAGGAAAAATGCAGAACAGCATGTTCTTGACAATGGTGTTACTGTTTCAAGGAGAACAAGTATGTCCCAGGAGTAGCTTCTAGGTAGGCTTATGAATCTCAGTTGTTAAATACTCTTATATAGTAAAATACTGACAGTAATACATAAGTTCTGTTTAACAATATTTTTTTCTGTGGAGGTTGTAGATTGCTACAGTTAGTAACACATTCTGTTTAATTATCCATTAGCTTAGGCTGGACTTGTAATCCTAGTTCTTATTTAAAGTATTGTTAATGGACATATAAAGGGAAAAAAGTTTTAACTCCCTTTGTTGCTGTTAATTGTGATGATGCTGTCCTTACCTTTTGCTTAACTTCTTCCAAACCCATCATCCATGGGAAGCATAGCATCAACTGCACATGATAAGGCAACTATCTTTTTTTGTCAGTAGTTGTGAGCAGTTCAAAGAATAAATATATGTTATCCATATGTGTGATGTGGGTGTCAGGACTGTTGTGTGTATTGCTGTACTATCTGTATTAATTTCTTTCCTGTGTTTGTTGCTTATTATCACAGGTGATCATGACAGTGGAAGTGTATGACTCTTACCAACTGATGTCAGACTGCTGGCAAACTCTGGTGATGATGGTGTCCAAACAGAGGCCCAGTCAGCGGAGGAGGGGGGGTGCAGAGGTTGAATCTGACACTGAGGTTGACATTCTGCCATCCCCTATAATTTCAATGGACACAGCCAGTAGGCTTACACCAACCCATTACAATGATTATATTAGACAGGTGGAGGGTAAGACACTTGATCAAGGAAGTTTGGTTACTGCGGTTTCAGTGCCTGTTGACTCCGGCCGTATCCAAAGTGTGGGTGAGGTGCCACACAGGAGGGTTGTTAGGGTGCTCAGAGGAGGCCTGCTGTCCATCCTCCCCTGATCTAGGTGTGTCTTCCCGTGCCACTCAATGTATGTTTAGGGCCACCATGGAGGCATAGGCACATTCCTACAGGTCCTCAAGAGAAATGCTTAAGGTTGTAGATGTGGTACAGGCTGACATGCGTGACTGCCTCCACTGTTTTGCCAATTCAATGGACCAGACAAATAACACATTGGAATGGGCAGTGTCTGAGATGGAATGAGTGAGGGAGGGGGACAGAATTCTCATGGGTGTAGGTCAGTCACATCATCTGCTGTTAGCCGACTTGGCCATGCCCAATCACTCTCCAAAGTGGCACTTCTTCCACTGCTCTGTCAGTGGTTGAGGTGTCCACACCCAGACATGGCAGGCTATAGGGTCATGGTCCTGGGCATCCCTCATGAGGAGATCTCATCCAGCAGACATCAGACACATTCAGGTAACAGCAGCACATCTGGCCACGGGTGTAGACATGCCAGTGGAACTCCTGGCAGAGCCAGTTCTCATGGTCTGGTATGACAGCAATGAGCAGCCACCTCTACCATGCACAGCTCACACCTGTATGACATAGCAAGATGTACAGCTAGTACAGAGCTTGGCTGTGTTCATGCAGATACTCACACACCAGTTTCACCTGGGGGACCCATACAGACACACACATGCACACACACACACACACACACACACACACACACACACACACACACACGCACACGCACACGCACACACACACACACACACACACACACACAACAGTTACATGGTTCAGCTGTGAAGCTTAAAACTCATTTTGTCTCACTGGCAATTTTTTATTTTATCAAAATGTCTACCTGCTTCTCTTTCTTACTAATGCGCATTCACCAATCTTTTATGTCAGCCTAAGCTTCCTGACCTCACCCCCCCCCCCCCTAATGCTCTGTGCAGGTGATGATAACTGTGCCATATCCTTTGTTTTCTATATTTTGGATTCAGGGATAAATATCATTTGTGTCTGATGCACAGGGTTCATAGCTGACTAAATGCTTAGTATATCTGTATTTTTGGTTTTGTTTTGTTAATTGTAACTCTGACATATTTTGGTTTTAGAAATTTAGACAGTTGATAGAATCAAACATTTTTTGCATCAGTATTCTTAACGATCTTGTGAGGATTGTGAAGTAGCTTCTCTCTTTAATGATTTTCCAGTGCAAAAATATGATGGTAAACTGAGGACATTCCGTGACCATCAGTATTTTTGAGAGGTCTGACTGTGTGACTCTTTGATGACTGAGGCCTACTACTTGACAAACGACACATATAGTCCAATAAGTCTCTGCTGTCACATGTTAAAGTCATTTCTATACAAATCACACACCTTTTATTTGCTTACATTACCAAGTAACAATGTACAAGGATATGCCATTCATCTATACCTCTCAAACTCTTAGTGCAAGAAATCTGGACAAAGCCTGACAAAATGGGAGGACAAATGCCCAACAATAGAGGCAGATTTTAAATATTGATTGCAAACTTAGAAAGTTGCCAAAATAACAGGGTTTGCCTTAACATACATTTTCTGAAGGATATGAAGTCTGAAACTCAAATGTATGCCATTATTAGGTGACCTAAACCCTCAGATCATCCCAGTGATTTGCCAGAAAACCACACATTTTATGAAAAATAGAATAAAAATATGAGGCAAAAATCTAGACATTCTGTAAAACTCTGGACAGTTGAGAGGTATACATTCATTCATATTATTACATAATACACTCCAGCTTCAACACTTACCTTGTAAATTCAGCAACAGTTTTGGTTCAGGGCTGACCCTGTCTGATGCTAGCAGTACACAGCCATTACTTGAGTAGGTAAAGGTTGCAAATGTTGCCTGGTATCAATGTTACTATACGTATGTGCATAGGATGAAGGTTTTAGCTCCTTGAGTGGTGAGTGAGTGTGTTATGCATTGCCTCTTAGCTAATACGAGGACATATTGAGCACACCTACATCTGTCTACACCCACAGCAGCTGCTGGTTCCCCCTCTAACTCCTCACCTGTGTGTGGCTGTGGTGACCTTGCCACTGGTTGTGGTATGTGTGCCCCTTCCCCTTGTTAATCCTGCTAAAGCTGCTTTCTCATGATGATGTTGTGTAGCATGGCATAGGCGGTGAATATTTCAGTACATGTATGTGGATTCTACAGCAGGGCTCCCTCAGATGTATCTAGACACTGGTACTACGACATCTGCAGCCCAAACACATGCTCTATGATATTTCTGGTTTGAGCATGTGCCTCATTATGGCGTTCTTCAGTGGGAGTGTATGCATTTGTGGTGGGCATCATGACCCATGGTTCCAGTGCATAACCTGCATCCCCCAGTAAATAACCCTGTGGGATATCCCCCCTAGTGAACATTTGATACAACAGGGAGATGTGCCAGATATGCGAGTTATGGTAACTGCTTGGGTTGCCAGCAGACACATTCAAGATGATTCCCTCTTGAATTACACATGACTTGACAGTTTATAGAGTGGAAGCCCTTCATATTTATGTAGAGCCTTCCCTGTTCCCAAGGTGGTGAATTAATTTTTATATGTGCACAATCGAACCCAGTACTTCAGGGTAGTGTGCTACAGGGTAGAACTCCTTCATATTTGTGGCCCTGTTCTCAGGAGTACTGGGAAAATACATGTGGTCACTGGCATGTTAGAGAATAGCATTCAGGAAATGACTGAGGATCATGGATGCTGATGCCTGCATGTCCCCTATTGGTCTCTGAAAGGTTCCTATAGCTAAAATTCTCAGTGCTATACATACCCTTGTCTCCACTGGTATGGGTTCCATTTGGTTTGCCCTGGGTCTGAGTTGAGGGTGACAGATGCTGCACAGTTTCTGTAGTGTGTTTCTATCCACCCTGTTGCCCTCTACAATTTTCATGTCATGCAAATTGTTATAAGTTAAACAGGGTCTGAAAACTGTTCTCTTTTTTGGTCATGGTCTATTAGCAGCAACAGCAGCAGCAGCAGCATATACTTCAGCCTGCTGCACATACACATGAATTAAAGCAACAGCAACCCCTAACATTCTTTATGTGTAGACCCCTTTGGATGGCTGTATTACAATAGGTATTGGAATTTGCATGGAAAACCAGCACTGAGTCTGCATGGTTCCTTTATAGCTTGTTGAATAGCTTGTCCATCTTGGATTGGTTTATTAATATACAGTTCAGCTGCATATGCTGCAATTAGCATGCCACAGTGTTTATCTTGTTTGCACAGTTCTGCTTTCTGAACCCAAAACATTGAGCTATTGTGTGCGTCATGGCATGAAGTGCACACAATGTAAACGGACCATATAGGGTTTACTGATTCTGGCCCAGTGTCTTTATCTATCAGCTGCTTTAAATGTCATGACAAGCTAACACTTTGTCTGCTTATTTTTTTTAAAAAGTAAACATAAAATGGGTCGAAACATTCAACTAAGAGAATCATCCACTAAATCCATTAGCTAAAATAATCCATAACTAACATGATGCTTCTTGAAATGGTCCTGGTCAAAGCCTAAAATGATCTAGGAAATGACTTGGAGATATTTTAAACTTTGCTGCTCTTTATTCTAAAAGTTCATAAAGCGTGAGTTTCAGTATGTATCTGAATTCAGTAAATGTAATGTGTGTGTGAGTCAGTTATTGCAATTACTTCTGTTCTGGTACTAAACATGAACATTTGGAGTGGCAGAAGAACACACGCAGGTGCAGAACGTAGCGCATCCGTCCTTACTACTAGTGAAGGTTGTCACTTACAAGTAATGATTCCAGTCATCAGGTACAGCACTTAGGCTTTTTGAACATCATGTCACATGACGTGTTATACATTTGAAATCGGGGGTATGGTGAGGTACAGCATAATGCAAATCCACACACATTGTGCTGAAAATTACCTTATGGAATGTCTGTATAAACTAATTTTGTAAACTGAAAACTGTAGATATCATCTAAGGTTGACAGTTATGTGACATGTTATTCAACATAAAAGATGTATTCATGTTATCTGCCATCTATCTAATGTTATACAGTTAATTACACTGCAAGTCTATATGCTTTCACAAATTTGTTTTTCTCCCCAGTTTCAGCAAAGACTCTAGTTTTATGAAAAACTTTAAATCTTCAGTGAAGCTTGATGCCCAACAGTTGATTGAAGGATATGACAGGGGGCAAGATTTTGTAAGTATATAGTGATTCATTGTTTTATTATACTTCATTAACCTCTCTAATTTCTTTTATTGTGGATGTCAACAAAGCTGAAAGGGATATCATCTCTCAAATATAAGTCACTGTATATATATATATATATATATATATATATATATATATATATATATATATATATATATATATATATATAGACCTTTTCTCAGTCTTTAGTTTCTCATTAAACAAAAAGGGAGACCAGAGGAAGACTAAACTATTCATAACACACATAGACATTAGAATTCCAACTCTCATACCTCAATCATAGTAACAGAATACATTTTATTGAATAATTAACATATTCATACTTAGCAGATAAGACATTATTTTTCCTTCCTTGCTTGTAATCGAACCTTCCAGTCATCTTAGCATGTGAACACTTCCCTTAAATGTCTTGTCTAAGAAGATTAAAAATGTGTGAGGCTTCTTAACAATAAGCATCATCCCACTCTTCTAATCTTTATTAGAATAATAGCAAAGTCACTGGATAACCTTATAAGTAATGTTTTAATATTTATTTTAAAAGAGAATGACATGGGATATGAAGGCAAAAAGCTCATTAGTTCAATATACAAATGCACACACCATAATATTTTGTGTTGCATTGAACTTTATAAGCAAACAACAAATGTTTTTGCCCAGCCAAGCGCACAAAAAAAAGGATAAGCAGAAGACTTACTTTTCCTTATTGATCTTTTGATGCTAACAGAGCATTATGTTTCTTCAAACAAGGGAAGCAGGTTATAGTTTGAAATGAAGGTTTCTCACTATATTAAAGATTCTCTCTCTGTAGTAAACTATATATATATATATATATATATATATATATATATATATATATATATATATATATATATATATATATATATATATATATATATATATATATATATATATATTGTTTTAATGTTATAATTAATGGCAAAATTAACTTTTCTCCATTGTCTAAGATGTAATCGGTATCAAATCTAATATTTGTACTAATTTTAGATGAGATTTACCCCACAAAGTTCTTAAAATTAAATTTTTGTATAGAAATTAAAGACATATCACTGCTAATTATCTTGGAGGTATTGTTGGACCAGTGGGCATGAGTCTCTATACCATATGAGAAAACTTTCAGAAGATGTTAGAACTGATGGAACCAGGATGCTAAAATGAAACCATATCACTTCTTTCTTATATTTTCAGGAATTCATAAGATGTGTAAGTTACATCTCCTTTCCCTACTTTAAAGATGTTCTATTTTATTTATCAACCAGGTGATCAGCTTCAAAAAAATTTTGTTTGTATTTCCCCATCTATTTAATTCAATGACAATTCAGTTTCTTTAATTTGGACTTTCTGGTTTCAAATCATTTTTTTTCAACAGTTCATTTTGTGTGTCCCACTGTAGTTCTCTTTGAAAGTTATCAGTTTTAGCAAAGAGTTCCAAAAGAATAGCTACAACTTGCTGAAAATCTTTTTAATGACATCTTTCGTACGCAGCCTTAGAAAAATTCATCATTATTGTTTCTATGAATCATCTATTCTGCTTTCTTATGGTCTCTTGCCATTAAAATACTAAGGATTCAATGATACATTTCTTTGAAATCACTTTTGGACACAAGGGTAAACAAGGATTGTTTTTTACTTATCTGGTACTATAGCTCAGAGGACTAGATCATAAGATGATATTGAACATCGTTGTATAATAAAATGTTTGATTCCCTCTATCTCCACTTACATAATGTGTGTCTCTGAGCAAATCAGTTAAAAAGACTGATTGTATTTTGTTGCCCCTAAAAGTAGGATTGTGCCAACTGCATTTACTTAATTATTACATGAAGAAAAGAAGTCCACACTTCTACTAAAGAGAACACTTATTAAGATTTTCAAATTCCTTTTGTTATAAGCCCTTGATTTATAGTGTTGCAATGCTTGCTCCACTGTTCTTTATCACTAATTGTCATTACCTATAGTGATTTCATGTAGTTCTCTGGAAATGCATACATTTTTTCGTTTATTGCCCTAAATTTGTTTGTTTGTGTCTTTCGGCTTTTCTCGGTTAGGGGTCGCCACAGTGGAACTCCGGTCCACTAATGATTAGCAGTTGATTTTTACGTACCAGCTTGCCAGGCCTGATGCACAACCTTCAACAAAGGTATGCCCATTCACGCATGTCTCCACGCAGAAGACACTCTAGCTGAAAATCGAACCGGACAGCATCTTACTGTGAGGCGAAAACGCTACCGCAGCACCACCACCACTGCGGTCCAGCTATGGAATAAAGCATTTCCCAGAACAAGGCCATGAGGAATTTTGAAAAGTGTTTGCCTTGAATCACTTTATAATCCAGAGACTGAGTATGCGGCATTACAAAGGTAAGTTCTGATTAGGCTTTTATTTTAGCAAATGTTACTCATGTGGGGTTTAATACTGGTCTATCACCCCAGAGTACAGAAGGACATAAATAACAGTAGAAAGTAGAAGGCCTACCACATTCTCTACTAGAATTCTACTCTAGAATTTACTTGCCCAGATAAGAAGCACACCTAATTTATCTTCTTATCTCCTGTTTTTTTTTTTTTTTCAAATCCACTTTAGCCCATTCCCTCTCTCTCTAGTCACCTACTGTTCTTCACACAAAACTTATAAGGTAATTATTGTTGCTTATTTTTTTCACTGACAGGAGTAATTTTTATTTTAGTGTATGCTAAATGCCACTGCAGGTGTGCAACAGAGTTCTAGATCAGGAGAGTACGTCAACAGTTTTATATATATATATATATATATATATATATATATATATAAAATATAAATTAAAAAGCTGGTTTGCGAGCTACACATCTTTAGCAGAAGAGAATCTGTATTAACAGGTCTATTATTTTACATAATATACATTGACTTTCTGCTGTAGAGCAATAGCAGATTACCTGAAATTGCACTAATCAGTTCTGTTTTGCTATCAGATTTACATTCCTGCATTTATGTGAGTTCAATCAGGCCAACGTAAAGTAACTTTTCCCAGAGAAGGACTTGCTGATCTTATACTATACCTTCTGGACTTTGTGCATTGATTACTGTTAGGCTATTTGCCTGGGATTCCTTGTGGTAGCATTATCCAACAAAAGTTAGCAAAGAACATGGTAGCACACATTAGAACTGCTGCAATTACTCATGCAACACTTCAGTAACATATACTAGACTAGTTGCATCTCTTCTGTCAAATTGCCCCTTCCTCTCAGAAGTCCAGCCTTTAACACTCTAGTTGCAGGGATCACAGTACATGACAGACCTTCTCTATGTGTGCACTACCATCTTCTTAAATTCCTTTGCTCCTCTTATGAGATGCCATTGGAGTTTTGTCTCAAAGCCTTTGACTGCAGGCCTTTGACTGTTTATGGCTATGACAATACTGTGTCCACCACATGCCTGCATGTATAAGTGCTGCCTATTGATTTTTACAGACTTGTATATAAGACATCGCTTTCCAGTCACTTAGTCATTATAAAATGTTATAGATTTATAGCGTTCACTAAATAACATTAGTAACATGTTATTTTCTTTTGCATCACCTTCTTCAATTTTCAATGTTTAATTGTTTATAGTTACGTATCTAAATTGTTTGCAATTACAGATGTTTGAAAATTTGTATATTTATGCTAAATTGGACTTCATAGGTTCATAGGTGAACACTATGCGAAATAAAAGTGAAAGGACATTTTAAGCCTAGCTAATAACTTGAGGTCATATTCAAACTCTGTACTTTTTGTTTGTAAGGTGAAACCCTTAACCATTCTGCCAAACCCATCTCTTTAGGTAGGCATAGTAGTATGTTTGGGATCTTTCTTTATGAATAAATTATGCATTCTTTGTACACCCTCTGTCTATGAAAGAAAGAAAGAAGGAAAGAGAAAGAAATGGTAAAATTGATAATCTACTTACACTTTGCCAAATGGATCAAAATTCCTCCAGTAAAACCAGGAACGTTGACTTTTCTAAGTGGTTAAAGAGAAATCAACTCTGGAGGTGTAGGAATGGATCAATGCACCTATGAAGCTGGCAAACATATATCATCTTTTTTAAACAAATAGATTTTACATCAACTGTTGTTAATAATGCCAGACTATACCTACAAAGTGAGTGAAGGAGATTTATTTACTTGATTAAAAGGTAAAAGGTCAGGACATGAAATAATTGTCAGACACATCACAGGTCAATGGCACATGCAAACAAATCTCTGCATTTGAAAACATGCTAGAGTTAGACTCTAAACAAAATATCATACAAAAGTACATGTATACGGTTAGCTGCCTGTCAGGTACTAGGATCCGTCAAGTCAGTCATGCACTCAAGTCACTCAACCACAAGAACTGGTATGACTCCATAATAGTCCATGTGGGGGGAATGACGTGAGAAACACCTCACTGAACTGTATGAAGAGAGATATGACTGAGCTCTCAGATTATTTGTCACAGGCAGGGATAAGCTTAGCCTTAAACAGCATTCTAACTTCTCCAAGGATGATGCAACAATATAAACAAAAATGATTGACTTTAACAATTGGCTTAGCTTCTGGTGTCAGTCCAAGGGGATCCAATATCTGTCAGCATGGGAAGACACGTTTGAGAGAACACGCTGCCAGAGATGGTCTTCACCTGTCATCTCTGGGCTTTTGGATACTAGCAAAGGCATTATCCACCCCTATTGTGCTTTTTTAGGCAGTGTCAAAATAACCAACCTGCCAACACAACAAAATCCTCTCTAGATAAATACAGGGTACTGTTGCTTAATGCTAGGAGTCTAAATAAGAACCTGCGCTCCCTGAAAGCACTCCTCACTTCGGAAGATGCTGACATCTGTGCAGTCACCAAGACATGGTTCAAAGGCATGGAAAACACCCTGGCTGTGCAGGGCTACAATGGCTTCCATACATTCAGACCACAAACTGAGCATGAAAGAACCAAAGGAAGACGTGAATCCATCTTCATTAAGGATAAGTACACCTCAAGAGTGGTCAACCAGTATGACTCTCTTGAGCTACTCCATGTCAAATTAACTATAGGCAAAGCCCCCTACTACATCATAGCTAGCTATGCCTCACCCATCATAAAACAGGAAAAGCATACCGCATACCTGGACTTACTGGAGTCACTTGCCATACAGCCCAACACCTTACTCATGAATAATTTTAATTATCCTATCATCAAATGGAAAACATATATGACCACAAACATGCTGGCTCAGAGGTTCTTTGACTTTGTTAATGCAAATGCTTTGAAAGAGATAGTCAGCACACCCACAAGAGTCTCAAATGTCATGAACATAATACTCACTAACATGGGAGAGCATTGCACCCCTCCCCCGTGTGATGTCCACCCTAGTAAGATCGGACCATAAAACAGTCTCGTTTGATGTCATTATAAGATCAAATACCTCATGAAGCTCAAAAATGCTTAAGAATTTTTCAAAAACAAATTACCTCCTACTAAATGATGGTATAAGAAATTTCAAACCCCCCTCGAATGCAGATAACATGGACTCCTATACAGAGGTATACACTAATGCCGTATTGCCCCATTTAAGCAGTTATATGGAAATGGCTATATCTGACTGGATTAAAACCAGGTCTTGCTAAAAAAAAAAAAAAAAAAAAAAAAACAAGCCGCCCTGGTGGATCTCTAGTATAAACAGGTTATACAACAACAGAAAGAAACTAATGTCCAAGAACAAGAGGGAACTGGCTCAGCAGAGGAAAAAATCCGTCCCTAGCTTAAACAAACAAATCAGAGATCTTGCCAAGCTCTACAAAGCTAATTATGAAGCAAAAATAGCCTTTCTAGCTAAGGATAATCACAAAGCATTCTTTAACTATGTCTGAAATCTAAAAGTGAATATCCAGCTATGTACTGAACTGGTTGTGGGTGGCACTACCCATACTTAACTGGAAGTAATAGCCAAACTGCTAGCTGACAGAGTTGGAGTAAACTTCACCCCCATCCCTTGCAGTCATCCCCCAAAGTATATCTGCTACCATTCCTCGGCCTATTATCTCAAAAGAACAGGCCACCTTGGCACTGTCCAAGGCCAATGGGACCAGACAACATCCCAGGTTGCCTTTTAAACAACTTAAAAAATAACCTAGAAGACCCACTTGGATCCCTGTTTAACCACAGCCTGCGAAGTGGCTATGTTACAGCAGAATGGAGGACAGCAACAGTAATCCGTATGCACAAAAAGGGACCATTAACTGACCCTGGGAATTAAAGGCCCATAAGCTTGATTAGCCTCATCTGCAAGGCCAAAAAAAGAATCATTATGGACTTTATTAACAAGAACATAGGTAATCTCCAAACTTTGGACCCAACCTAGGTTGGACACATTCAAGGTAGCTCATGCCTGCTAAAAATGCTTGACATCTTCAAGAAAGTCACTAAGGCCCTGGAAGAGTGAAAGACAGTGCATACCACCTATCTTGACCTAGCCAAGGCATTTGAGACAGTCCCGGACTCAGATATTATAGAGAAACTTTCCCAATTGGAAATTAACCCCTACATTACCAGATGAGTAGCCAACTGGCTCACCACCACAACATGCACTGTAGAAGTGAGTGACTTCACTTCTAGCAAAATACCAGTCACCAGTGGCATACCACAAGGTTCTGTGCTGGGCCCTTTGCTGTTTGGAATTTATTTCTCAGAAGACCAGGCAAACTTGGACACCCTGTGGATGATCATATTCACTGATGATTGCAAACTGGGAGCAATCACTGAGTGTTAATATACTGCAGTGTTAACAAAGACAAATGACTAGTGCCAAAATGATGGATTAAAGTTAAATGCAAAAAAATGCATTATTAATCCCTTTGGGAAAGTTGACATCCCTGCTAATTACATTATAGGCATCACCCCTCTAAGTGTAGACCGTGTGGTATGTGATCTGGATACTCAGGTTGATAGCAGCTTGAACTTTGACAACCACATATCCACAGTAGTAAGGAAATCCTTCAATGGGGCACATCTTATAAGTAAAGGCATTGCACCTAGATCTAAGAATGTTATAATTCCATTATATTTAGCCCTTGTCAAACCAGTAATTGAATACAATGCTCCCTTTTGCATGTACCTCACCTGTCACCCTCAACAATTGGAGAGACCACAGAGATTTCTCATCAAAAAGTTACAGATTACACAAAATAAATGTTAAGTGGAAAGACTGAAAGCCCTGTCACTGTATTCTGTCCCCTACAGGTTGCTAAGGGGTGACCTGAGCCTGGCTTACAGGGCAGTCTCTGGCTCAGCCCTGATGGAAATGCCATATATTTATAAATCAAACTGCACAAGGGTCACTTGCTCCAGGGATCTTAACCTAGCCTCTGACATGAACAGATCAGGCTGCAGAGATAGATACATCTCTCAGAGACTGCATTTCTCTGGAAAAAGTTTCCAATTCACGTGAAACAGTGCCCCTGCCTGACCTGCTTGAAATGCAACCTAGATCAATTGATGGGTGACTGCAAATTCACTCCTGAGGTGGCATCCATGTCCCTTCTGGAAAGAGAAAGCTGTTATTAACTACCATAGATTCTTACCTCTGCAAACTTCACTCACCTAACCACCGACAATTGGGGCAACTTGGGATAAATCTGGCTAGGCTTGTAAGGGCTATAGTGCCATTAGCCTTGTAACCTTCCATGAACCTATGAATCTATAACACATAGTGCACTGGTAAGTGAATTTTAAATGTGCAGTGTAGAAAATATTTTGCAAAGTGGAATACTTTTAAGCAACAGTCAGATGTACAGACTGACATTTAAAATGCAGAATAAGCCAAAAGTTAGCTGGTAAAAAAAAACTAGCAAAGCTAGAATTTTCACTGTGTGATACTTTAAACCTCAATAGAGGCTCATGGCATATATACAAATGGCCCATTAAGGACATCAAGTGCTTCAGCTATGGCTTCTGAATGTCCATGACTTTTTACTTTTTAAGTTTTAATGGACACATTTGAGACCTAGCAAAGCTAGAATTTTTACTGTGTGGCACTTTAAACCTTGTTTAACAGAGGCCCATGGGATATATGCAAACTAACATCCAAACCAAAAAGTTACAGTGAAAATTCCAGCTTTGTTGTTTTTTGTTGTAGTTTTTTACTACTTGATTTGCCTGTGTGATGACTGTCTTTTTTTACTCTAGTTTGGATGTTAGTTGGGATATTTTGCAGGCACACAGTCAGGGACAGATTTTAATTATTGATCATGTAGAATAATAGCTTTTTTTACTAGCATGCATTTATTGAATGGTATTTAAGTAAAATACTAATTTCTAGCATTAATGACTGACTGTACTCATCCATGATTTACAAGGCAGGAAAAAAGGAGACACCAGGGATGTTCTGACATCACTGTGATGGGTATGGGTTGGGGGGTATAGACAGTGCAGTGTTTGTGTGTGGGTGGGATAGTGAATGGCAGAGAGTTAGTGTCAACACAATCCATGGGATGACAGCCTTAACTACCATAAGAAAGTGCTGATCTGCACTCTTTGTATTTAACAGTGATTCATAGTCATGTAAATTAGCTGATAATGCGGTATTTCCTCAATGCAGCTAGCAAAGGTTTCGCAGATCATAGGTAGGGTTACCACCTATCCCACTTTGTGAGGGATACTCCCTCTTTGGGCAGTTGTGTCCTGTAAAAAATTGTAAAAGTGGCCAATGTCCTGAGATTTTAGGGCAAAATTGTTTCCTATATTTTATGTAATAGTTGCATAAAACAGTTATTCTGTATATGAAACACCCAAATGTTATCAGAAACATAATAAGTAACTAAAATGCTACAAGAATAAGCTTTTATTTAGGCAAAAATGTGAAGTTCTGTCCTTTGTACTGGTCATGGGTATGTTTTGGCCTGCAAAATCTGATGTTTGTACCACAATTGTCCCACTTTGGGCATTTGAAAAGGTAGCAACCCTAGTCATAGGTTGTTACTAGGCTTGCAGTACAGGGACCATTGAGGATCCTGGCCCAAAATTCCAGTTGCCCCTAAGCACTCACTGGTTAAGGGCCTTGCTCAAAGTCACACAGTAGGCAAATGAGAGTGAAGGGAATTTAGCCGTGTATCACAGGAACTAGCGCACACTGTCCTAATCCTCTTGTGCCAACTACCAGACTAAAAAATGTCACCCCCAATGTGATATTTTATCCATAAGGCCTCTAAGGTCAAATAGAGGCATCATCACTGGCTGAGCTTGCCCTGAACTACCAATGTTCATATGTTCATAGGTTCATACTAGGCTATCTGCCCTAGGGCATTTACAAACCTAGCCAGAGTGTGTTTGGCTTTCGCCACCCATTTTAAATGAATTTTGCTATGCCCTTTTTCGAGGTTAGTATACTGTGCCTCTGTCTAACAGTGACACAGAAGTGATAAATGGAGTAAATCTACGATCTCCCATCCACTCATCAAGATTCCTCTTGAAGAGAGTCAATGAGGGACTCTGCCTAACCTGGACTGGGATTTTATTCCAGAGTGAAGGGAGCCTCTGGGTTATGAATCTGTCCCTCCAGCATGTCCTATTTATTTCAGTGCTGAGGTTCAAGTCTCTTGAGCGCGTAGCTCGATGGGATTTGGATTTTCTGAGGTGCAGCATGTCCATTAATTCCGGGTTGGACATGGCTTTATATGTCAGGCACAGATCACCTCTGAGCAGGCGGTATGCCACTGAGTAGAGCTGGAGTTTCTTTAACCGGGCAGCATATGGCATCTGTTTGAGCCCTTTGATCCTCTTGGTGAGGTACTTTTGGGGTCTTTCCAGTTGCTGCAGGTGTCTGGTAAGGTACATCTCAAAAGGGGCATTGTACTCAATTATGGGCCTGATGAGGGATGAGTAAAGAGGCACGATGACCTCCCCTGATCTAGATGTGAATCCCTTCATGATTAGGTGGGCTATATAAAATGTTTTTCTAACCACTTTGGCCACGTGGTTGTCGAATGAGAGATTGCTATCAACTTGGGTTCCCAGGTCCCTAATTATTTCTTCTTTACTTAATGGATTACCATCTATGTGGTAATTTGTGGGCACTTTGTTTTTGCTGAAGGGGATGACTATACACTTTTTGGCATTTAGCTTGAGGCCATGGCTCTGGCACCAGTTGTCTGTTTCTATGAGGCCCTTTTGCAGGATGCTTGTGTCAGCTGGAGAGTCGATTATTCACCCAGTTTGCAGTCATCTGCGAACTTGGTCAGCCACAGTCCTTCCATGTTGGCATGTACCTCCGAGAAATATATACCGAACAAGAGAGGTCCCGGGACTGAGCCTTGTGGGATGACACTTGTAACTGGTTTGGAGTCTGACATGGCTCCAGCAATTCTAACCATGTGGGTTCTGCCCTTGAGCCTTTTTGCAACCCATCTAGTGACATAGGGGTTTATATTTAAGCTGGTGAGCTTATCTATAATGCCCAAGTGGGGTATTGTATCGAAGGCTTTTGCGAGGTCCAGGTAGGCTGTGTGGACCACCTTCCCCTTGTCAATGGCCTTGGTGACTGTTTCAAAGAAATCGACCAAGTTTAAGAGGCAGGATCTGCCCTTAACAAAGCTGAACTGGGTAGGATCCAGTGTCTGTAGGTCCCCAATATCTTTACTAATGAGGTCCATGATGGTCCTTTCCATAGCTTTGCAGGCCAAGCTAGTCAGGCTTATGGGGCGATAGTTTCCAAGATCCGTTGAGGCACCACCTTTGTGGAGAGGGACCACTGTTGCTGTACGCCACTCTTTGGGTACATATCCTGTAGTAAGGCTGAGATTGAAGAGTAGTTTTATGTTTGGGTTTAATTCTTCTTGGAGTTCATGTAGGACGCAGCCCGGGACACCGTCTGATCCCATTGATGCTGTGTTTTTTGCTTTGGAGAAGGCAGCTCTTACCTGAGCATCTGAGATGTCAGGGGGGCAGCACTCTGCTGGGATAGATATTTGCCCTTTTATTGGGGAAGTGGGGGAGAATTTTGCGCTGAACCTGTCAGCTAGGATGTTGGCAATGTCTGTGGGTTCGGTGTATTTTTTGTCATTTTGGACTAATTCTGTGCATATCTGGGAATTCCCACCGAGGTTCCTAACATAACTGAAAAAAGCCTTGTGATTATCCTTAGTGTCCTGTGCAATTTTTCTCTTGAAGCTGGCATTAGACAATTTTATGAGTGCCCATAGTTTTTTGCTAATACTGATCAGAGACGCCTTCCCTTTTTGGGATTTTGCTCTATCATGTAGTAGCTTCCTCCTTCTATTGTATAGTTTGTTTATGGCTGGGATCCACCACACAGGATGCCTGCCTTTGGAGGATTGGGTCTTGGTTTTGTTTGGGATTGCATGATCCATGCATTTCTGAAGGTGTTCATAGAATGCGTTTATAAAGGATTCTGCGGTCTGGGCCGTATTTTCCACATGTCCAGGGGCTTTGAAGTATTCCACCTCGGATTTAAGGAGTGTGAAATTTGCTTTAGAGAAGTTTTTCACTGTGGTTTTCTGGGCAGGGGCTGGGGTCAGGATGTGAATATCTAGTGAGATTAGTTTATGGTCTGATCTTACCAGTGAGGGATACACTTCTGGTCTGGAGCATAGAGTCCCCATGTTGGTGATGATCAGGTCCAGTATGTTTTCCCCTCTTGTGGGAGTGGTAACAAGTTGTTCCATAGCATTTGAGTTTATAAATTCTAGGAACCTTTGGGCTAGGGTGTTGGAGCTAGAGTAATGCTCCCAGTCTATGGTTGGGTAGTTGAAGTCACCCAATGTAATGGTGTTTGGAGAGAACTTAATATTTTCCAGTGTTCTCAGGAAGGCCGAGTGGGGTTCCTGGGTTTGGGAGGGTGGTCTGTAGCAGGCTATAAACTGGAAGGCAGTTTTACCCACTGTTAGTTGCACATGGATAGTCTCTGATGCTTCGTGCTGTGCCACCAACCTGGAGGTGTGGGTATCTTTGACGAATATTGATACTCCTCCTCCATTTGTGATTTGGTCCAAGTTTTCGGGCCGAAAAGCATGGTATGAGGTATAACCTGGTAGTGCTGGGGTGCTCTCAGGAGCCTTGAACTAGGTTTCTGTTACTGCACAGATATCAATGTTCTCCATGCTAAGGAGAGTTTCAAGTGCGTGCATCTTGAGGTTTAGACTTCTGGTATTGAGTAGCATTAATATTAGTTTCTTATCCCTTGTGATACCTATGGAGGTGGGTTTGTCTTTTGAGCCTTGCCTAAAAAAGGCACTATGGGGGTGGCAAGAGCATTTGCCAATATCTGAAAGCCCAGGGGTGACAGGTGCAAGCCGTCCCTAGCGAAGCATCATGGCTTGTTGAGCATGTCGTCCCAGGCTGACAGGCATTGGATCCCCTTTGAATGACACCAATACTTAAGCCAATTGTTGAAATTGATCATCTTGTCTTCATATTGTGGCATCATTCTTGATGAGGGTAAGATGCTACTCAAGGTCAGGGTCATACCGGCCTGGGCTACATGCTCAGAGAGCTCCTCTATGTCTCTTTTCATGTAGTCCAGGGAGGCACGTCTCAGGTCATTCACACCAGCATGGACAATGACTGAGTCATATTTGTACTTGCCTTGGAGTGACCTGAGTGCTTGTGTTATGTGCCGGATCCTAGCGCCTGACAGGCAGCTCACCGTGACCTTCTCCTTGTTCAGCCTGGTGAGCGGGACGTCAGTGTGCCTGACAATAGAGTCACCTATTACAAGTGTATCAGGTGTGTTGTTTAGCCTTAAGGGCTGTGACTGTTCGGCACACTGGCTTTTGTGAGCTATGTGTTGCACGTGTTTTGTTTTGGGATAGCGGTTGCTTGGGTGTCTGCTTTGGAGGTCTCTGTTGCTTAGGCAGATTTTTATTTAGAGCCTCCGAGTATGTTTTTGTGTGTTTATGTGTTTGGTTTGCTGTCGTGGTAGGTCTATGTGAGAATGGAATTGTAGTGAGTGTGGTTTCCTTCTCCTCCTGACTGGTTATGCCAGTACTGAGTTGAGAGAGCTTAGACTCCAGTTTGGCTATATGGTTGCATCTCTCCCATGTGTTGGAATTTGTTGGGAGGAGGAGAGGGTTGCCTGTGTACATGAGGCAGTTGTAACATTGCCTCAATATTCCCAGATTCACCAGCTGGACCAGAGAGGAGATTGACAACTGACCTATGGACATGCTAGAATAGTATTGGGAATTTCTTTATAATTGAAAAAAGGGCCAATGGGGAACAAGGTACTCAAGGGGAGTTTGTGAGGGTGTAGTGCTTTTAATTTTTTAGTGCTGACTTATATAATTGCTTTAGTGAGCAAGTGCCAGGCTTTAGAGTAGGAATAGGGTGTTTATTATGAGAACTAGATCAGTTCTAAGGGAAAAAGTGAAGAGCAGACATTGTGGAGCCAAGAATGGTTTAAACCCAATTAAGCAGCGTTGCCCGATGCTGCGCTATGCGCAAAATCGTGCAAAGCTGCGCTAAAGCGGGTTTTATACAGGGGGGGACTTGAATGAGCTAGAAATTGGCCCAAAATGGCCAATAGACTACCAGAGTCTTGTGCTGGGAACACTCCTCCAGGGATAGATAGGCAGCTCTAAGCTCCCCACTGCCACTGGTGAGCAAAGAAGCCTCCCTTTATCCAAGAAAGGAAATGGGCAACACAGGAACTTTCCAAAAGTCCAGAATACAGCAACGCCTGTATTTGGACAACTCTAGGTCAGGAAAGGTGGGAATCAAGGATAATTGTTTTTGTTTTTCTTTCTTTTTTTTGCAACAAACAGCAGGAAAATGCAATAAATATCTAACACAGGCTAGCGCACTTGAGTGTGTAGCCTCAACAGGTAAATGCAACAAACAGGACAAACTTTAAATTTCAAGCGCAAAAGCGCGCTAAAGCTGGCTTTAAAGCAGGGGGTTAGAAGAGATAGGAAATGGCCAACAATGGCCAATGAGCTGCAGGTCACTGGGCTCGAACCACTCCTCAAAGGACAGATAGGCTGCTCAGAACTCCCCACTCTCACTGGTGAACAAAGAAGCTTCCCCCTATCCAAATAAGGATATGGGGAACACAGGAAATATGACACAGCCCAGAGATCAGCAATACCTGAAGAATGGACTATTCTAGTTCAGTAAAGGCGGGAAATGAGGATTTTTTTTTTTTTTTTTTTTTTTTTTTTACAGAGTAGCAGAAATTAGGTACAGAAACACAGTCAATGCTTTAATTCGACTAGCACACTTGAGTGTGTAGCCTACCAGTTAAACTAAGCAAAAAACAAACTTTAAAAGTGCAAAAAATCTCAGAAATACAGGCAGGAATGCAAAAAAACAACTTTGCAGAGCTTATTCAGTTAAAGAAACAGAGAAGTCTATATATACAGAAAAGCAGCTAAAACACACAAACACTTCAGATGCAGTGCAACCTAGAGCACTTGAGTTGTAGCAATATTAAGGCAATTACAGTTATAATAAATGCTCTGAAATATACTCTCTCTATATATATTTTTTTTCTTTTTTCCCTTTTTTTGAAAGGGAAAAAGGAGAAACAGGAGGTCTTATCAAATGTTCTCTCTGTATTAGGTAGAATGAGCTAATGACACTAGACTGGGAGGAGTGTCACAGATCAGATTTGCAGTAGGGGCGGGCAACTGCAAAGCCACCAAGTATAAGAGCAAGACACCAACTGGGAGGGAGGGGACAGACAGTAAGCACTACATAAAACAAATGAAAGTTTTTAAACAGATAAAGATTTGTAAAGATACAGAATGCTTTTAACTGCAGACAAATCAGTTACTTGTGCAGATTTGTTAATAGCAATAAAATGCACTGTAAGACTAAAAAGCAGACAATAAAAGTGCTATATATTAATTGTTAGAAACAATAATCTATATAAATAATCGAAAAAAAAGCAGGATACTTATATATCTCAGCTAACTGTTGCGGTCAACAACTCTCATCCACTCTGCTCAGTGTGTATAGTTTTTGTTAACAGTCAAACTCATTAACTAACTGTGCCACAGTGACACATAAATCAACATCCATTAATTAACGTAGTAGGCCCACTGGACACAGGGACAACCTGTGAACACTGTCTGGTTAAGTGACTTGCCCAGGGTCACACAGTAGACAAAAACTATACCATAGGAGCTACAGCTTACAGCCTTAACTTTCTGCACTAGCTGCCTTATTTGCATCAACTGCCTCTGTATTACAATTCACTGCATTGTAAAGACACTTTTTATTGTGGCTGTTATCTTGACTGGGGGGGGGGGGCTATTTCTGATTCCTCTTGTGTAATACTAAAGATTAAAAATGAAATTGTTTGTCTCCTTTAGGACTACATTATTTTAATAGTTTAGTTGTACCTTAATGTCATGTTCTAAAAAAGTTCTATAGTGCCAAAAGAACATCACAGTAAACAAGAAAAATGTGGACATGCAATCTAGATTTCTCAAACTGGTATTCACTATATGGGTTATAGGTGGGGGAATATGTATTTTTTTTACAGCAGCCATGCTCTGTGTCAAAGAACAGCCTGTTCTTAATTACCAGAACATAGCTTTAAAGGAAGGAAGTCAGTCAGTGAAGGTTTTTAAAAAGAGAAAGTGACGTATCAACACTCTGGCATAGAGAAGTGAAATTAGCTTTTCTTGTTTTCTTCACTGATGAGGTGGTCAGCTTGATTTAGTGGCTAGGCTTATCTTGGCTTTGGTTTACACACATTACTAAGAGCTATCTCTGCAATTGTAGTAAATAGAAAGTTACTTAATTACTCTGAGTAATATGATACATGAAGTTTTAGTTAGTTAGTTAGCTAGTTAATTGTCATATGGGTAAATGGATAGGTAAATTAACTCCTTTCAGCCATGACATAGACTCGGAGACAAACAGAATTTAGAGAGGAAGCAGCATTATGTGAGTATACATACAAACAAACATACATGCATACTTACATACAGAAGGCTGAATTTTATATATACTGGTTGCAGTAAAGTGAATAATGACATTAAACCTGGAACCTGCACTCTTAATGAGCCTAAAAGAGCACCATGGCCTTTCAAGAGAATATGCTTCTTTTGTTTTATGGTTTGAGAATGTGGCCACACTGTCATTTCCATGCCTTTCCCCTCTAAAGGTGTCATTTTCTTCATCTGCTGTCAAAACACTTGAACAAATGTATGCTTACTTTTCTATTTTACTCAGTTGTACACCTTTGTAAGTTTAAAATTATGGCTGCTTTCTTGTGAAAACTTTCTAAGATTTCTGGATTAAAAAGATCAGATATGTTTGATTGTAAAGCTACAGGTTTTTCTGAGATTTCTATGTTCTTTTCTTTCTTTTGTGTAATTGGGTATTAAGAAATGTTTACATTTGGAGAAATTAATGCATATTTTAGGAGCCCTACATTTTATTCAGTTGCAGTTTTATCAAGCTGCACTGGTTGTCTACATTTTCTTCATTTTTTTCCTTTTCACTGAGCATACGTCCTTTATTTTTTGTATGTTTTTTATCATCACTGCCTACCAACCAGCAGCGTTTTCATCATTCATAAGCCCATTTGTTCATCCCTATGATGTCTGCTGATCATGGAAGACAGTCATCCAGGCTGCCATCAAGGTTTTCTGGTTAATAGTTTTAGTTTTCAATCCTGATAGCTGACATGCAAGTTCACTTACACTAAGGCCTGCTATAATTACTACTCTGTGATATTATGCATGCTCCAGTACATATATCTGGGATGGTTACTGAATACTATATCTAGGCAGAACCAAGCAAATATCCCCATTGGTGGACACAGCACTGCAGCAAACCCACCTGACACCTCCCCATAGGATGTGGGAGCTAGCACTGGCTGCTCACTCCAACCATCTCTGTATGACAGCTCCAGTCCCCAGGTACTGGCCAAACTCAGGTCACCTTAGTCATAGTTAGGACTTTAAGTCATGGAGACAATGACTAGGAAGGAAGAATATTGTTTGAGGTTATTTCTGAAAAAAGCACAACATGACTATTAGTCTAATCAGCAGCTGAGACTCTTTTGTCAAAAGTTACAACTTCTGCTCCTTATTACATATTATATTTAATTAGCTGATGTTTTGGTAGATGCTGGGACATTTTCTTGAGACTTCTAGAGCATTCAGATTTTTTCTTACATTATTTAATATTCTGCTGACACATATGAACAGAATACTTGTGTTTTACTATAATCTCCTTCCTGATAGTCATACTGGGTTCAGAAACACATTATTAAAACTAGTTATTGTTTCAACTAGTTAAATGCAGACTGTAAGAGGCAATCCAAAAGGGAATCTAATGAACTTCTATTGAGACTTTGCAAGTGGATGGCTCTTTAGAAGGTGCTATTATTTTATTTATCTGCATCCTTTAACATCTATCATGTAGGTAGCCCATGAATGACTGGAAAGTAGAACCATTTATGACATTACTAGATAACTGTTGGAGGAGACCTCAATTTGAGGGGTGTGCAGAAGTCCAAAGTATATGTTGGACTCCTGATGAAGAACTATAAACCCTGGCTGCTGCAGGGTGATTACCAGGGCTCAGAGTGTAAGTCTGATGCCTGAGATTAGTTGGCTATGGAACTTACCAGTGCTATTGGTATCCCCCACATTGGTGAGCAGTGTTGTCACCACTATGATGACCTAAAGCAGAGGAAGAGGAGAACTTTGGACACCTGGGTCCAAAAAGCTCAGGCTGGGCAGACCCCACAGATATGTAAGTATGCTTGCCAGTACTTTAGAAATATACAAGGTGAATCTGTGCAAAACTGGTATGCATAATGGTTTGTTTCTCCTTCAACAGCTGCAGATGACAGGGCTTGCGATGTCCAGTCCCATGTAGGGTGCCTGGCCAGAATGAGGTGAGAGTGTGCTAAGTAGGGAAACATCAAAGTAATAACGTAATGCATAACATAATCTTATAATAAATTAGTTACAGAGTGTGCAGTCTTAATAGTCAGGTATGAGATACCTGCAACATGTGGCATGTTTAACAATGAGTCACTGCCTTCCTAAAATGGTAAAGCAAGTTAAATCAGATAAACATGCAGTACTGTGTAGTATAGTTTCCAAATATCAGTTAATGTTGTGGTCTACCAATATTAAGAGTCACTTTCCTGGTTTGCTTATTGTCTGAAATATGCTGTAGGTTTAATGGACAGGGTGTATGGGTTATTTATTGGATGTCTTACACAGCTCTCCATGTCAGACTTGAAGCAACATTAATAAATAAAATCTAAAGGGTGATAGTGCATTGATGCATAATGATTTCAAATAAAGTGTTCTCTATTCCTGTAATTACTGCCTGTGTTCTAATCTGAAACCAGCCAGCTGTGAAATGTAAATGAATAAAGAATGCAGCAAATTCTGTCTGAAATAAATGTTGTGCATTACCTAGAGTAAGGTACAAACCTGTGCCCTGCTCATTTTATTTATTTATTTATTTTACATTTGTTAACTGGGTTAGTTTGGCTGAGCTTTTGGCTCATTTTCAGCAGAGACACGGGGAGAAAAGCTCCTCAAGACTAGAAAACAATTTATTAAATTTTAGTAACATAGTAGTAACAATCAGCTATAGGATCTTACAAGCAGAGACCTGGAGATAAAAAAAAAGCTCCTCAGGCAATTCAATTATACAGAGTATTAACAACTGGCAGACAAATATGTGAGTTGTTACAAACAAGGTTTTAAACAATTAGCAGAAGAAAATGTGACTAGTTTCAATATTATTTAAGCTGCTTAAAGAGTAGTGGTCCAAGTATGGACCCTTGGGGGACTCACATTTGTACAGTGAGAGGGGAGGATAGTGCAGAGAGCCATTTAACTGATTGCTGGCAGGTAGAGAGATAGCTGGAGAACCAGGAGATAGTAGGGGGAGAGAAATGTAAGTTAGTGAGTTTATCTACAAGAAGTGGGTGAAAGACAGTGTCAAAGGCCTTAAAAAGGTCAAGGAATAGGCATGAGACAAGTTTATTGTAATCCCGAGCTAGGGAGACTATGTTGATGAATTATATGAGTGCAGTAGTTGTACTATGCTTGGGATGGAAACCATGCTGTGTGGGTTGGAATGTTTTCCTGGTGAAAATGCATTACCTGCTTGTGAATGCATTTCTCTAGAATTTTTGAGAGTGGAGAGAGTATGGCAATCAGTCTGAAGTTGGATATGTCTGAGGAGTTGCCCTCTTTGTGAATAGGTAGAGTAAAGAAATTCTTCCATACAGTGGAGACATAGGATTCAGAAATGGATCGGTTGATTAAGATGGATATAGGATAGGCAAGAGGTTCAGAGGCAATCTGGAGGAAGTAAGAGGGTAGCTTGTCAACAGATGGGGAGCAAGGTTTAAGTTTAGAGAGTAATGACTTTACATAGTTAGTTGCTGCTTTTAGAGAGAAGGAGTTAGGAGGGTTTTGAAGCAGTATAGAGTTTGTGGGGATGCTAGTGTTGGTTCTGGGGGGGGATTTATTATGGAAGTTATTGAGTTTATAGAATGATTGTTAAATTTGTTGGCTATGTCTTCAGGTGTTGCATTGGGACAAGGGTTAGGAGAGGAAGGGGCTCCTGGATGAAGAGTCTGTTTAATAGAGCTCCATAATTTCTTTGGGTCTGATTTGAGAGTAGAGGGGGGATTGGCGTAGAAGTTTATTTTGTCATAATGGATGATTTTTTATTTTATTTCTGAGTTCTTTATATTTCTGAAGAAGAGAAGGGGTCCTAGTTTTAGTCCACATTTTCCAAATCCTATTCTGGTCTTTCATGAGGGTTCTGGTAGATTTAGTGAGCCAGGGAGCAGTATTAGATTTGATTCTAATTGTCTGAAGAGGAGCAAGGAAGTTAAGAATGTCTAGGAATGTAGTGTTGAAGGAGAGGACAGCTTCCTCTAATGGAAGAGTGGTGAGGTAAGATCAGTTAATTTTGGAGAGTTGGTGAATAGAGGAGTTAGAACAGAAATGTGAAATTAAGCGGGTGGTAATAAATTTGTTAGGTTTGGTAAGGTGGGGAGTATGTCTGGTAACTGTTATAGGGCAGTGGTTGCTGAGGGCATTTGGAAGGGTTTGGGAGTTATGATAGTTTTGAGGGTGGGAGACTGATATCCAGTCAAGAAGAGAGCTAGGTAGGTGAGATTTATTAATGTAAGTTGGGGTTGTGATTAGCTGCTCAAACCCATGTAGGTTTATACAGGAAGTAGTGTTGGAAGCTTGTATTGTAAGCCAATCAATATTTATATCTCCCAGTATAATTATTTCATTGTGGATGGTATGTGAGAGGTGAGATATGATGTTCTCAAGTATGTTAATATTATCACCGGGGGGGGGGTATAGATTGCTGTGACAGTTATGGTGTTGAAACTGTTAAGTTTGAAGTTGGTCAGTAGGAGTTCAGCTGGTGAGAAGAAGGGTAAGTCTAGTGTGGGACTGATTTGGGAGAGACAATTGGAGTAGAGTATGGAGACTCCTCCTCCTTTTCTTTTAGGTCGAACTAATCTAAGGATATTATAGCCAGGAGGGATGATTTCACTGTCCAGATGGTGTGGTTTTAACCATGTTTCAGTTAGAGTAACTATGTCAGGAGTATAGTTAGCTATGCAAGCATGGGGTTCTTGAACTTTATTTGTTAGAGTGTGCTCAACAATATACTAAGGTTGAAAGTAACTTTGCTACAATTATGCAACATAAATAAGGTATAAGATAAAGCTTGCTTAAATGTAGAAATAGAGTTTAGTAATATGTAATCAGCATCCATACTAAATTACCATGGCTTGGAAAAGGAATCTGCTGAATGGACATTTTCCCTTATAGACTTAAAAACAGGATGTATGCAAGAGCAAAAATGCAAAATCTGCTTTTAAAGAATGGACAATGACACTGTGACAATGTGTTTCTTCAAAAATATGTTTTTCTGCATGGAAAACAGGACATGTTTATCAGCATTGGCACAAGAACAGATGTTCTTATACAAAGATCCAAATAGAATACAGGATGTTCACACTGTCAGAAAAGCTGGTCTCTTACAATGTGTTTCCTCAAAAACATGTTTTTTTGCATGGACAACAGGACACTGTTATCAGCATTGGCAAAAGAACAGATGTTCTTGTACAAAGATCCAAATAGAATACATGATGTTCACACTGTCAGAAAAGCTGGTATCTTACAAGACATTCTTAAACAAGGAAGCTTAATATTGTTTCTACAGGATGAGCAATTCTCCAAAAAAGAGTATCAAGAGGAAATGTATATGTTTATGCATGACTAAAAGTGTATATAAAGAGCTGTATAAATCCAGTTATGTTAGAGGTATGGTAGGGACTCATTTGTCCTGAGGTAAATGTTATATCTCTCACATCATCTGTACTATATGAGAAGTAAAGTTGGAACAGTACTTTAAGCTGCAACGTTAGTACGTTTGGTTTATTATAAAAAGTTATTTGTTATTGCTCTAAAGTTGATGCTGCAAAGTATATTCTCTCATCAGTGTATATTCTGCAAGTTTCTGTATGCAACAGACTGTGAATGCAAATATAACCAGACTTTGAATTTTAGCAGAATCCAGCCAAGACTGAGTGTCTTAAGAAGACTTCAAATCCATCACACCAAGCAGTAAGCTCTATATAATTTTTCAATGGTGAGCCAGCCAGGAGCCAAACCTGGAATCGGTGCATTTTTAATGCATCCATCTTGCACAAATACCATTATTGGTATGGACATTCTAGGACCTTTAGGCATTGTAATTGATTTGCCTAATGAAATTCTGTGGATGGGAGACAAACAACTAAGAGAGGAAGAGCAAAATAAAGGTTGCTATGCAATCTTTCTACCTGACAAACCTGAAAAACCTACAGGCTATGTAAATACAGACAGTGAGGATGTATGGAAGCATTTACAACAGCAATTCCCAAATCTATGGTCCAAGGGTCCCAGTGATTGTGGGAAACTAGAAAGCCCAGTAGGAATAGGAAGTGATCAGGACTATATACCACCTTTTCAAAAGCAATATCCTATTCCTAGGGAAGCAGAAGAACATATGGAAAAATGTATTGCAGAATGGGAAAGAGAAGGGATTATACAAAAAGGCAACAGTCCTATAAATTCACCAATCTGGCCAGTTAAGAAAAAAGATGGTAGTTATCGTCTTGTTATTGATTTACGGAAGGTTAATCAATATGCCACTCCTAGAGCACACTTGATTCCAGGAGTCCCAGAGTTGGCTGCACATATTAAGCCACAAAGTAAATGGTTTACAGTAATAGATTTAGCAAATGGCTTTTTTGCAGTGCCACTCGGGGAAAAAAGATTGGCCAAGATTTGCCTTTACATTTAAAAACCAGCAATATGTTATGACAAGGTTACCACAAGGGTTTCAAAACAGTCCAGTTATTTTTCATCAGACAGTAGGTTCCATTCTACAACATTCGGAAAAGGATGATTCAGTAATACATTACATTGACGATATTTTAATTCAGTCAGAAACAGTAGAGGAGCATGTACAGCTTCTTAAGAGAGTTTTTCATACTCTACAGCAAGCAGGGTTTAAGGTTAAAAGTGAAAAAATTCAGTTTATGACACAAAAAGTTAAGTTTCTAGGTACTATTATAAAACCAACAGGAAGATCTCCTTGCCCTGTATGTGTACAAGGCATTTTACAAATGGAAAAGCCACTGACTATAGTAGACTTACATAAATTCATGGGAATCATGAATTACAATAGGGAATTTATAGAGGATTATGCAGCCGTGGCTGCTCCCCTATACAAAATGTTACATGAACAAAAGAACTCCACCATTTTAGAGTGGGGATCTCATGAAGAGGAGGAATTTTCACAGATAAAAATAAAACTAGCACAAGCTACAGAACTAATAGCGCCCACTCCAAGGTTACCATTTGTGTTACAAGCAGCAGCAGTAAAAAAAAAACACTGTCTGTGGTACTATTACAGGAATGGCCACATGGTAGTGACAACAGAATGGAAAAAACATTATGCCCAGACACTTTCTTTAGCAGGAAGATGACTCCAGTGGAATTGGGCTACCATCCATGTATACAGCAGTTATTAGCCATTTACTGGGGTATTAAACAAACTGAATATTTGACCATATTTTCCAGCATTATAGTACAAACACTACATCAAGCTGTAAAAGCTTTGATAGACAGTTTTGAAATGAATAAAATTACAGATGGTATTAATCAGGCAGTCTTTGCAAAATGGATGGCACTTTTTGGAATGACAACTGTTACTATACAGACAGGGGATAAATACCATTTGTCAAACCACATGGGATATGAAGGAAAACAGCATAACTGTTTAGAAAAGATTATGTCACCTGAGGTGCAACTTTTAGCATCTGATTTTGATCACTTTAAGCCATCCATCTTTGTGGATGGAGCACGATATTGGGACCAAGGCAGATACTGGACAGGATTTGCCATAGTTCCAGAGAATCCACAACTGGGTTCCCCTGAACTAAACAAGTTACCAGGGCATATGTCAGCTCAAAGAGCTGAACTGGAGGCAGTACTGTATGTGCAAAAGTATTACAATCCTATTAACATTTTGTCAGATAGTGCTTATGTAGTAAATTCTTTAAGATTACATATGGAAACCTGGGTAAGACGAGGATTTGTGGATAGTGTAGGTAAACCATTACAGCATGCTGAAATATTAAAAGACATATATAAAGTTATAACAATGTCAAAACAACAAGGACAGTATAGCATCTTAAAAGTAAAAGCACATCAAAAGCCAACCAGTGAAACTTACAGATTAAATATGTTAGCTGATACTTTGGCCAAACAAGCAGCACAAAATGGAAAAGAACTTCCAGAATATGAGTATGCCAATGTAGAAGTTAGTGTCTTAAAAGAGTTAGATAAAGAGTCAATAGAGAAAGACCTTGTAAATATACAAAAACAACAGGGCTTAAAAGAAGAAACCGATCAGTGCAGATTGGCAGGTATACCACCAAAAGAGTACAATGCATACACGACCTCCAAAGGGTTACAGTTGCCATATGTACCATTTCAGTTGGCACGCCAGTTGGTCAAGTAAAATCACCAAATACTGGGCCATATAGGAACTGATAAGTTATGGGCAGTTGTAAAAGAAAAGTATTAGAACCCAAATTTAAAAAAGGTCTGCAAACTGATTATAGAAGAATGTTTAATCTGTCTGCAGGTAAATGCTAAAAGCAAAAGGCCTCAGTTACATCAAGTACAGCCAGCGGATGGGCCATGGTATGCAGTTCAAATAGATTATGCAGGTCCATTACCAACAACAAAGGGAGGTTACAGGTATCTACTAGTAGTAGTGGACGTCTTTTCAAAATGGGTAGAAGCAATTCCTACCAAAACCATGACAGCAAAGGCAACAGCAGAAGCCTTATGGAAAAATATTTTCTGTCATTGGGGATGGCCATGGGTCATAGAGTCAGACAATGGCCCACAGTTTGTTAGTGATCTCATTAAACAAACGTGTAATTTGTTAGGCATACAGCAAAGGTTTCATGTACCATAACATCCACAATCTAATGGCATGGTAGAACGTATGAATCAGACATTAAAAGAACGTCTAAAAAAGGCATGCTTGGAAAAGGACAATACATGGGTACATCATCTGCCTGGTATTTTAATGGGTATTCGAGCAACACCAAACAGCAAAACAGGTATTTCCCCATATGAAATAATGACAGGCCACAAAATGCCCATACAATTACCATTTGATCCAGATTTACCTAATGGTAGGCCCATGCTAGAAATTAGCAAACATCAGGAATGGCTAAAACAACTTACTAGTATATGTGACTATAATGCAAGGGAGCAAGCGTTCCATCTATGGAAAAAGGTGCCAATATTACCAGCTGAAGAAAACCTTCCCTGTGGAACCAAAGTATTGGTAAAAACATTCCAAATGGAAGGACCATGGGCTAGCAATTGGCAAGGCCCTTTTGAAGTAGTGGAACAAATTGGACCATTAGTGTACAAAATCAAAGGGAAAAAGTAAAACAGAACAATGTTGGTACATAACGATCAACTAAGAATGATCAAAAATAGTAAGCAATGTAAATCTGATTAAATGTATTCTTTTGTAGGTTTCCAACAGGGAAAATCATAATGAAATTGACATGGTTTAAAGTGCATCCTTTTGGAAATCCAGTTTCGGATGACCAAAGGCAAAATGATTCAACAATGGAATTTCTATTTAAAGGATGTTTTTTAAATTGATAATAGCTATCATACTAACTATTATTGTATTGCTTAGTATTAAATTATACTTACAACCTGTTAAGCAAACTGTAAAGTTACATAAGACAATGTTGGCATGCAAAAAGCATGAATGTTTCTAATTGTTGGGTATGTAGTTTAATACCAAAAATAACAGGGGTAATGCCTCTAATACCTATGCCACTAAATTCTCTTAGTAGTTGGAGGGTATTAATAAATGAAACGGGAAATCAAGTTATAAATGTACAATTACGTAAAGCAAGAGTATAGTTATCTGCTATAGTGCAGGGGATCACATGTTTTCAATAAAATGGAACTGTTCCAGTGGGTAATAGCAATTGTATTCAAACAATTGAAATGATAAATTTTCACAACCACATACCAGTATGTGGAGTATTTTCTCATGGTTTTCCTATTTTAATACCAATTAAGGGTCAGTTAATATTACGTGACACAGCAGTATTTCATTTTTCACAAAATGATAAAAATGAGTGTAAAACTAATATTACTTGTTGGAGAAGTAAAACAGATAAAAAACTTTACAGTTGTACATGATAAAACTCCTACTATAGGGCAAGTAAATGGCAGTCAGGTAAATAGCAGTGTTGCTCTATCAGATGGGTTATATTACATCTGTGGTAAATATGCTTATAAATGGTTACCAAAGGGATGGGATGGCACCTGTTATATAGGATTAGTAGTACCAGCAATGCATCATGCAAAAGAGTTACCAAAAGGAAACATTAGAAATACAAAAAAGAAAAGGGATATATTACCTGTAATTGAAAGTCCAGAAAATCCAGTAGACACCTTAGATACATCACATATATATCATCAAAATCTTGATTATATTAAATTAAAAGATATGGATTTAGGAGATGATGTAATCTCTGAAGCAGGTATTTTCCCTTGGTACGGGGCTGCAAAAGCCATCTGGGAGCTGAGAAAACTATCTAAACTAGTTGAGGTATTGGCAAATGCCACTTTCAATGCAGTCCTTGACATTACTGTCGAAATGACAGCAATATGAGCTATGGTTTTGCAAAATCGAATGGCATTAGATTACATATTAGCATCGCAAGGGGGTACATGTGCTTTAATAGGAGAACAATGTTGTACATTTATTCCAGACAAAACAGAATCTGTAAAAGCACATTTAGAATTGATTGCACAAGTGTCTCATCATACTAGAAATAGCTGGAATGATGACTGGAGTGAATGGTTTAGTAATCTATTTACAGGATGGACAGGAAAAATCACTGTATTCATAATTTCTTTTATTGTTATTGTAATGCTTGGTTGCATATTATTTACATGTATTAAAGTCTGCTTAGCAAAAGCTAGTCAAGTTACTGTTGTTAATTGTCATAATGAAAAAGTATTACCAAATAATGCTGAATTTATTTCTCTAGTTTAAAATAAAAAAAAAGAGGGAATTGTTAGAGTGTGCTCAACAATATACTAAGGTTGAAAGTAACTTTGCTATAATTATTAAACATAAATAAGGTATAAGATAAAGCTTGCTTAAATGTAGAAATAGAGTTTAGTAATATGTAATCAGCATCCATACTAAATTACCATGGCTTGTAAAAGGAATCTGCTGAATGGACATTTTTCCCTTACAGACTTAAAAACAGGATGTATGCAAGAGCAAAAATGCAAAATCTGCTTTTAAAGAATGGACAATGACACTGTGACAATGTGTTTCCTCAAAAATATGTTTTTCTGCATGGAAAACAGGACATGTTTATCAGCATTGGCACAAGAACAGATGTTCTTATACAAAGATCCAAATAGAATACAGGATGTTCACACTGTCAGAAAAGCTGATCTCTTACAATGTGTTTCCTCAAAAACATGTTTTTCTGCATGGACAACAGGACACTGTTATCAGCATTGGCAAAAGAACAGATGTTCTTGTACACAGATCCAAATAGAATACAGGATGTTCACACTGTCAGAAAAGCTGGTCTCTTACAAGACATTCTTAAACAAGGACGCTTAGTATTGTTTCTACAGGATGAGCAATTCTCCAAAATAGAATATCAAGAGGAAATGTATATGTTTATGCATGACTAAAAGTGTATATAAAGAGCTGTATAAATCCAGTTATGTTAGAGGTATGGTAGGGACTCATTTGTCCTGAGGTAAATGTTATATCTCTCACATCATCTGTACTATATGAGAAGTAAAGTTGGAACAGTACTTTAAGCTGCAACGTTAGTACATTTGGTTTATTATAAAAAGTTATTTGTTATTGCTCTAAAGTTGATGCTGCAAAGTATATTCTCTCATCAGTGTATATTCTGCAAGTTTCTGTATGCAACAGACTGTGAATGCAAATATAACCAGTTTTAGCAGAATCCAGCCAGCAAGACTGAGTGTCTTAAGAAGACTTCAAATCCATCACACCAAGCAGTAAGCTCTATATAATTTTTCATTATTTACAAGGCTCCTGACGTTGATAGAACAGAATTGTACTTGTTTTTGTGGGTTGGAGGGGTTGGCAGGTTTAGATACAGGGGGGTTATTCTTCAGGGTAGTGTCTGTAGGGCCTGGGTTAAGATGAATGTCACCAGATAGAAGTAGAAGTTTGTAATGGGGTTTTAATTTGAGTAAGAAGACTTTATTTTTTGTTTTAAAGGGGAGGGGGAGATATTTTTATTTTAGGAATGGGAGTTGTGGGTTGAAGGATGGAGGGACAAATTAGTAGATAGGGTTGTGGTGTAGTACTTGAGTTAAGAGTGGTGTTTGAAGAATGGAAATAGGGAGTAGGTGATTGTGAGTGATAGGAGGTGAGGTGATAGAGTATAAGGAGTAGAGAAGGTAAGAGTGTAGTTTGAGTTGTAAGAGACATGTCACTTTATGGGATGTAGAACAGAGGATGAAAGGAAGGAGTGGGAGTAAGGTATAGTAGTGTTTGATAGTGGATAGTAGGTATGTGTGGGGAGAAGCAAAGAAGGGAGGTAGTATGAGAACAAGAAGTAGAGGGGTGGGGGATTTGGGAGGAAGTGAGAGGGTGTGGTTGTATGGATAGATATAAAAGTAATGATATGGGGGTGGGTGGGAATGGGGGTGAGAAGTGATCAAAGTGAGCGGAGCGAACGGAGCGGGGCTACACCTTCCAGATAGAGCTTTGCAAAAAAAAAAAAAATATATCAGCTAGTCCAGGGACACTTACTAGAGATGCTACACCTGGAGGGCTTTCAGTTGCAATTAGAGCAAATATGGTGTCCAGGGTTTTTAAAACATTTGGTGTGTTGTACCTGAGAAATCACTTGGGGTGTGGGGGAAGGGAGGGAACCCATCAATTGGAATTTAAAGTAGCAGGGGAGAATCCAAGGCACTCTGCTAACCTAGCTAATTATCAAGGGACAGCCAAGGAAATAAGGTAAACATACAGGCACCCTTGTTCAAGGACTGGAAGGTTTCTCCAAGAAAAACTATGTGTAGGAGTACACCACAGGTAGAGGTTATATGCTGCTTACTAGTCTGCAGTGGCAGATTTTATTTTCTTTTATATTTGTATTCCAATTAGCTCATTGTTTGCTGCACAAAATGTAGCTAAAGATAAAAGCAGCTGGAGACTTTGCACCTCTGTTTGTTGTTTAGTGAAGAAGAAGTATTGAGGAGGAGGGACTGAAGGCTATGACTATTGAGAGGGGCTAAATACCTTAACATACAACAAATTATCAACAGTGAAATGGATAAAAGGGGTGGGGGTGGGCTAAGAGGAAGAAGGTTTGCAGCTGATTGCCCCTAGGGTTTGCACTCTAGCTGACTGTAACAGATTTTAGCAAGGCATAACAGTAGTCACAAAAGCTGGCACCTACACTACACAAGTGGCAACAACAAGGTTCCTGGAGTTAAACCTGAGGCTGCAGTCTATTTTTGGATAATTGCTGGTTAGAGTTTTCTTTGCTTTTAGCTGGAGTGAGAGGATTCCTTGCTCACACAAGTGTGTGTGGGGGGGACAAAGCGATCAGGTCCTCAGTGGCTACTACACAAGTGGCAACAACAAGGTTCCTGGAGTTAAACCTGGGGTTGCAGTCTATTTTTGGATGATTGCTGGTTAGAATTTTCTTTGCTTTTAGCTGGAGTGAGAGGATTCCTTGCTCACACAAGTGTGGGGGAGGGGACCCAAAGCAATCAGGTTCTCAGTGGCTACTACACAAGTGGCAACAACAAGGTTCCTGGATTTAAACCTAGGGCTGCAGTCTATTTTTGGATGATTGCTGGTTAGAGTTTTCTTTGCTTTTAGCTGGAGTGAGAGGATTCCTTGCTCACACAAGTGGGGGGGGGCAAAGCAATCAGGTCCTCAGTGGCTTAGAGATGCTACACCTGGAGGGCTTTCAGCAGCAAATTTTGTCTGACATAATGCTGTATATTCCATCCAGGCAATGAATATGGACTATGGGTAAAGTTACTGAAGTCCTGGACTGCTATCCATGTCTAAATGACAGATTTTAGGGAACATTTTCAATACAGTTTAAATCAGGAGTGTGCTTTGATAAGTAATCTTTTCAAGTAAGTGTTCATTATTCCTGTATTCAGTGCATGTGTGTTCTAATCTGACACCAGTCAGCTGTTAAATGTTAATGAATAACAAGTGTAGCCACAAATGTCTGAAATGAATGTAGTACAATAACCAGAGAAAGGTTCAAGTCTGTGTTCTGGCCATTCTGAAATAATACTGTATAGTCTACCCAGACAATGAACATGGTATATGGATAAGGTAACTGAAGTCCTGGACTGCTATCCATGTGTCTAAATGCCAGATTTAAAGGAACATTGTCAATAAAGTTTAAAACAGGATTGTACTTTGATAACTAATCTTTTCAAATAAGTTTCCATTATTCCTGTATTCACTTCATGTGTGTTCTATTCAGACATCAGTCAACTATTACATATTAATTAAGAAATAATGCATCATCAGATTTCAGAAATGCACGTATTGCATACCCAGAGTAAGTGTCAATCCCCAGTTGAGATAATTTCCCCAAAATATGCTGTATATAGCACTCAGTAAATGAACAAGGTATATGATTAGGTCAACAGATGACCTACACAACCGTAGATGTGTGTAACTGCCAGATTTCATGTGACATTAATCATTAGAGTGTAAAAAGAGATGGTGCTTTGATAACTGCTGTATTCAACTAAAGTGTTCATTACTCATGTGTTCACTGTATTTGGTTTCCAATGTGATACCACACACAGCTATGCATGTGTATAAATGTAGGATTTCACACAAAATGTTGCAATACAAGTCATAAAGGAGAATAGTGTTTTGAGAATTTATGATATTGAAATAAAGTGCACATAATTCCCACAGTCACTACTTGTGGGTTCTAATCCCATGGCAGCCAGCTGATAAATAACCAGCTGTCTAATGTACTTAGTTTACACAAACATACCTCTCAACTGTCATGCTTTTGAAGAATGTAATTACTAGTGTCCCATATGACGGGCCCTTGATTAGCAGATACATGACATTACTTGGAATGCAATTTATTGTCAAATCCATTTACAGAACACCTCAGTAGTAATGTATGAGCACACTATCTAAAACAGTTCCCTGTAGTTGTGCCTGCGTACCAGCATTTGTTAGTGCTTGGCCCATACTGTCTATGCTGACAGGTTGAGAGGTATGTATGTGCAACATCATCTATACAAGAATTGTAGTCACTGTACTCACAAGTGAAATTGCACATCTTTAGAGGTATATATTAGTAGTCTTTGTAGTAATATTACCAGCAAAGTTGCTAATGTTATGTTTTTCTCTCTTCCCACCCCTTATCTTATTTAATTTATTAATGATATTTATTAATATGATTTGATATTAATATATTATTTGTAACTAACCGTTATGTTGGCCTTACGTATTATTTCATACTGTTTGCTAACATACTTTGCTTACTATTATTTATTGTTGTATTCCTCAAAATATTCATTTATATGTAATTTGATTAATCAATATTATCTTCCATTATGTTAATACTAACATTTGTTTAGTTATTTCTTTTGTTAATTAATTTACTACAGCGCAACAAGGTAGACCGGTTTCTGGTGATCCACCCTCCTGGGCTCCACTGGCCATGGCACGAGGGCCCAGCACATCTGGGCCGCAGCCTGGTGGTGCCCCTTCTGGTTCCCCAGTACTATTTGTGGCATCAGGTAGTTCTGCCCCACAGGCTGGGGCTGGGCCCCCCTCTGGGAGTGGAGTTGGAGGGGGTGATTTTGTCACCAGTGAGGAACTGCCAGATATAGTGCATGAGTTGCTGCACCGATCTGTCAGTGCATGCCTATGCAGGACAGAAAATATGCTGCCCATCCTGGTGGGACAGTCTCACCCTAGACACTAGCGTCCACCACTGCCACCATAGGGGCAGTAAAAAAAAGCAGTGCTGACACTCCCATTGGTGAGAACTTGAGTCACACTGCTACTGTGTGTGACACTCATGGGACTGGGATTCCACAACACCCTCCCCATCCAAGGTATTCTCCCCCCTCTGGGGCACACACCAACCCTGTCTGCTATCTTGTCTGTCTTGCTTCCTCAGCTTCTCAACCTACCCCCCCCCCACATGTAGCTCTGTCCCTTCCCCAGTATTCCACTCTCACCTTAAAAATAAAATGTGCACCTGTCCCAAAAATAAAATTGCCCCATACATAGTGCCCCATTTTACAGACTTGTCCACTGGACACACTTAATTTGGTCCAATTGCATTGACAATGCACTTATATTGTCACCACCCCTCTCTGGGGTTGACACTCCAAATTTAGCTAAAACATCTGTGAAAGTGCGCAGTTATTGCTGTTGAAGAAATAAATAGCTTTGATTCTGTCATATACCTGTCTTGCGCATCCCTACCTGCCTTTCACTATGTAGTTTCCCCTGCTTGCACCCCATTTCACCACTGTCCTAGCTCCCCATTTTTCTTTTCTTTAAAGATTTTTTTTGTGACTCGGCACAGTGCACTCTGCATTACTTAACTTTGCTAAATAGTGCCACACTGATATACACTTTTGAAACAATATTAATCACGTTCAAAAAGTACACCTGCACACTATTTTGGACCCAAGACTATCGCACCTGCAGAACAGTGGAGCAACCTGTCAAGCCACACAGCTGCTTAATAATTACAGGTGTTTTAATCAAAACAGAATAATGCTCAATACCTGTCATTAAGTGTGTTGAAGCCATACTGCACATCTGTCCACATTGTGTAAATCAGCTAAGAGATTAATAGAAAAATAGTACTGTAATTGGCACTCTAGCAGAGAAATACATCGTTATAAAGCCAGACCCATAAGCTTAGATGTAAGTGAGGTATCTAATAGCAGGCAACCCTGCAATTATATGTACAACATCTAAGAATTAACTTGCTAAAACATTAATTGAAAATGGGATTTTAACTGGGACTCTGGTATACAAATACAGTACTCTAAAGCCATTCACATAATATTAGATGCAATTGCAGTATTTAACAGCAGATAGCAGTGTAATGATAACTACATGTAAAACTACTGCTGCTATAGTAGTGACTCTAGCTCAGTCTATAAAATGCATTGAGAACCTTACTTTTTTGTACAAATTATCCTGGGTTCAATTACAGCTGCATCCAGCAATGAAAATACATGCATGTGGACATCAACATTATAAATTGTGATATGTATGTCTGTCTCATCACCTATTTATCCATCCAAAGCAGTACAGTTGGAATATCTGCATCTAAATAATAGTGATCATAGGCCTACAGAGAGGACCATTCTTAACTAGTCCTAATACAACACTAGAATGTGCAGATAATATCAGGTCATGCAATAGCCTTAATTCCCAGAGGATATTGAAGTGTGTACTGAAATTGTAGCCCAGTAATATCAGACTGCAGCTCACAATAATTTGTTGGTGATATCTCACACAACCACAGCCGGCCAAGTAACATACATATATGGAGGTTGAGCTAGATGCAAGGGTTACCAGCACACACTTAACAGAGGACTACCATGTCATAACACATGATTTGGCAGTTGTCCAACTCTGTGACATTATGGTTAATGTACCCCCTACCTTTTTCTAGTACACACAAAGCATTTTGCCTTGTATTGTGTTACTGATACTGTTGGCTGACATACTTACTTGAAACACATACCTTAATTCCCAGTGGGATGGGTACCCTCAATCTGGTTCTGCCTATACAACAATGCTGACACAGGTCCCACATTTTCCCCTTAAAGCTTGTTGTCCTGCAAAATGTTCACCCTGTCTTCCTATTGCCTGCAGCATCACCTTCAGCTTTAGCATGTAGTGCACACATTTGTATGTAAAACTTAGCTGCTACAGGCATTCTCTCTGCCATGGTGTAGTATCTGTACTCCAGTAATTTCCAACTCAACATATGAGAAAGGGGTTGTGATCTACATTGAGGCCTTATATCCTGTTCAGTGGTTGCATGAGATTGGGTGATTATACGGCAAATTAGTTGTGTTGGCTGCAATGATCATTTCAGAAGCACGGATTGGATTAGAGTCAAACACTTGCTAATGAGAACCATGTTAAAAAGGCAAACAGCTAACTTGGGTGTTTGTGTATGACAGTTACTTTGCAGGGTGAGGTCATCGGTACAGCATTTATATATCTGTACCTTTCAAGAGAGGAGTGTTGTACTCCATCAGGTATGTAATTATTTTGTTTCAAAATGATGCATATGTTTCAATATACTTAGAGGCAATGGGGATTAGATCATTAAGCCCTTCTTAGAACTGTAATAATGACATCATTGATCTCCAGCTGTGTTACACCAAAAGAGGAACTAGAGTACAGCAAGGGTAGAATATGCTTTGTTAATTAGGTACATCAGTCTCCTGGACATTTCCCTTGATAGTGGTTGTACTACTACACTACTATTTGTTTGTCACTGTTGTTTTTATATATTATAAAGAGGTTTTACACCTAGGGTACACACTTTAATGGACTCCTGTGTTGGGCATGTGATCATACATCAGTATCCATCATGCCACAAACAGGAATAGCTGCTGATTGGTACTATCCTAGTTGCATCCACACCTTTACTATGTTTGCATAGTGTAGAATATGAGATGTGTAATTAAGCTGTGAATACCGACAGCCATCCATTATTGCTGTATCTCTGCATATTGTACTCCAATGTATGTGATCCTGACATGTTCCCATTCTGTTGTCTTTCTGGAAATATGTATCCCCGATGCCAGGGCCCTTTTGCAGAAGCTGAAAATGACATCATCCTGGAGGCCTTGCATCAACACCATCAACTCCTGACAGGGAAGAGAGGGCAGCATTGTGGGCTGACCTGGTTCATGATGTGAATGCTATCCGTCACCATAACAGGACATATGAGCAGGTGCAAGACAGTACCACCAATATGACCAATGCCACACACAGAAGAACAGCAGATGATCCCAAGTATTGTGGTTTCACTGGTGGAGGGCCTGTGACAGAATTACTGTCAGCCATTGAAGAATTCCTGGTGAACTTAGAAACACAGGACAGCTGCCAGGCATCCATCACATGGTATGTCATGGATGTGGGTGCCACCATTTCCATACAACAGGAGCATCCAGATATGGTTAGTTGGATCAGCATTGGAATGCTGTAGCATTCAGTGTGTCAGGGTTTAATTGTTTTTTTTTTTTGGGGGGGGGTTAGTTACACTTCTCATGCTCAGATTGTGACCAACATGCCAATTAACATTGTAGCTACTGTAAATGTGAGATATTTGGACGTAGTAGCCTGTTATAGTGCAACATGTGGTGCTGTGTACATTACCTTTCCCTCAAGTTTTTACAGGACCATCAGGTATTGGATGTGGTCATGCTCCTGCTCTTGGTAAGCACAACACTGTTTTGTTAGAGATGTAGATTTAGTGAAATGTATTTGCTAAAGTGTCATCCCAGGCCTGCCAGCTGGATTGATGTACTGTTTGCATGATTGCCAACTGCACAGATATTTTCCAATTGAACAGAGTTTATAGTCATACCTATGCCCATACCTCTCAACCACTTAGAGCAAAAAATCTGGACAAAGCCTAAAATGTTGGGGGACAAATAGGGACAGACTTTAAATATTGCTCTTTACAAACATAGAAAGTTGATAGAATAATATGTTTTTCATTACCATGCATTTTCTGAAGGATATGGAGTCTTAATCTCAAATGTCTGTCATTATTTAATGACTACAATCCTCAGCAATTTGCCAGAAAAGTACAGATTTTAGGAGGATAACACCAAAAATATGACGCAAAAATCTGGATATTCTATGAAAATCTGGACAGTTGAGAGGTATGCCTATGCCTTGTAGGTGTGACCACACTAATAGATTTGACAGTATTTTTGGGACATTACAGATTGCCATATGTGTCAACTGTGCAGAGTTTTGCCAAATGCCAACAGTGTACGTCATTGTTGCTCATGAGATTCTTGATTAAAGAGTTTTTTATTTACAAGTAACTACAGCTGTTTGTTAGAAAATGATGCCCTCATGTCCTAGTATATGAGACTGGGGTTAAACAAGTCTGTAATACTAACAGCATTGTATACAGCTTAATGTATATTGCAAGATACTATTGCACAGCATAGTAGTGAAGGTATTAATGTATTTATTTATTTGACATTTGTTAACTGGGCTGGTCCAACTGAGCCAGGTGGCCCATTTTCAGTGAACACCAGAGGAGAAAAGCTCCAAATACATAAACTATAACACTGCTTGAAAATATATACAGAGATAGGCAAATCACTAGACAAACTATAATACTGCTTAAAATATGAACAGATATGGATATAGATAAAACAAATCTTGATACATTTATGCAACAGAGGAGACTTAAAGTCAGTCAAACCACACTATGACTTAATAAAAAGAACATAAGAAGTGTGTGCCATATAAAAAAAGAGAGAGGGTGTGTAGGTATGTGAGGTGCAATTCTTTTCCCTTTTTATTACAGGTGATCAGGGGGGTCGGTCGCTGTCTCCTTCACATCCTGATGTCAGTGTCTCTTCAGACTCATGATGATAGTGGCCAAAGTGAGGCACAGATGGGGGTTGCTGGAGCTGAATCTGTCACAGGGGTTTACATCCCTTTTCTGTCCTCATTATCACTGTACACAGTCAGTATGCATACGCATACCCAGTCCCCTGAGTTCACAGATATTGGACAGTCAGAGGGAGAGGGCAATGAACAGTAAAGTATGGCTACTATGGCTGCAGTGACTGTCATTACTGGGCATAGCCAAAGAGATGGAGGGGTTCCACACAGGCAGATTGATAGGGGTACTCGTAGGAGGCCTGCTGTCCTTCCACCACCTGTTGCAGGTGTCTCATCACGTGTTACTCAGTATATGAATAGCACCATCATGGAGGCACAGGGATGTTCTGAAAGGCATTCCAGATGAATGATCAGGATTATGGATATAGTGCAGTCTAACATCCATGACTGCCTCTACCATGTTGCTGATACCATTGTTCGGCTGTCTGATGCAGTGGAAAGATGTTGGCCTGAGACAGATCCCAGAATATCTGTCTTGGTATGCACATTGTCTGTGATGGGATATCTGGTTGGAGTTGAGCACCGGACTTGTGGGCATAGGTTAGCAACTACATGCATTGAGAGTCCACATAGCTGTGCACAATCATGATCCCATAGTAGTAGTACATTTAGCCCTCCAGGGGGGAGTGTGCTGTCCACACCAAATTGTGGCAGGCCATGGGCTGATGATTCTGGACATTCCCATGGAGGACACAGTCCCAGCAGACAACTGTCACTCTCAGGTAGTAGCTCCACTTCTGACCTTGTGCATGGAGGTGCTAGTGCAACTCCTGGCAAAGTCAGTTTCCATGTTCGGGGGTTGGGTGGAGACAGTGAACTGTCATCTCTACCATACATGGCTCAAAGCTGTCCAACATACTGACATGTAAGGCTAGCACTGAGCTTGAATGTATTCATGCAGACACTCACAAACCACTGTCACAATCAGGATATCTACAGACACAAATGGCACATTTCCATGGTCCATCTTGCCTGCTTTTCTTCCTGACTCACACACACATTTGTCAACCTATTGGGTCAGCCTAAGCCTCTTGCTCCCCCAAAAAATATCATGTGCAACTGATGATACCTGTGCGACATCCCTGACATCCTTGTCATTGATGCAGGGAAATGAAGCTATGTGTCTGATGCACAGGGTGACTATCTAAATTACTATGCTTGTTTTTCATCTACTGTTACCTTTGACATGCCACTTGTACTGGTCACTGACAGATATTGTTTGTTACCATTTGTAATGAGTAAACTACATTATTTTGCGTACATTACTTTGGATGATGTTGTAATGGCTGTATACTTACATAATGAAAGGTGTCTTGTGGAACTGTTTATGTTTCAGTTTCAGGATTCTGTAGGACACACCTATAGGTACACAGGTACAATAAACCCATAAATGTTAGAGCCCAAGATAGAATGTCAGCACAGAAGAAAAAATGTCTTCAGAAAGGTAAAGCAGTATAGCTGCATAGCTCCATAGGTTCATATGAGTATAACAAACTAACAAGAAAAATGGCTGCTTTCAGCCTAGTCATGCATCCCTAATCTCTGACAAGGTCTGCTACCCTTGATATGTGTAAGCAGGCGTTTTGAAGCTGACACATCTACAAGCTGTGGCATACGAGATGAACCATCTACAATTTCCCTGTGTCTATTACAGACATTTGTCCTAAACCACTTATGATTGTCGTGCTCTGCATCCCATTGTGTAACTTGCACATGATGTGTGTTATCTTCCCGGATAATGACTGGCAGACACTTGACTATCCACTGTCTGACATACTAGTTTGAAAATAACCTGTACAGTGTTTCAACAATGCCTGATGGCCTAATCTTGTCAAATGCCTTCTCAGGCATGGTAGGTGGAGTGAGTCATTTTCCATTCATGCATTGCATAGTTTAACACTCAGTGAGGTCCAATGGTTAGGGTAGGCATAATCTGACCCTGAATAAAACAAACTGGGTTTGGGACAGTGTCTGAAGGTATACTACATTGTTACGGATCATTTCCATTATACGTCTTTTCATGGCTTTAAATATAAGACTACTGAGACATCTGGGGACAGTGTTTGTCACTGCATGCTAGTTGTCCTGTGTGTAACTAAGTATTGCATTTTTTTAAGAACCAGTTAATTCATTACATCCAAGTGATGCCTCCAAGTGCATCTGCAGTTAACTCCTACTGACACCTCTAGGCATCAAATATTGCTTGTTCATATCTGCATAAATAATTTCAAAATCATGCTATGTACAAGGTTTCAAAAAACTTAATCTTCAACCTTACACAATGACAAACTCAGCTGCATTAATATTTGACCTCTGTCTAGTGCAGGTAAATATATAGTAATTGTTGTTTTTGTGATATTAATTTATATAATATACTTTTCACATCTTTATAAATATTTCAAAAAACAAGTAACATAGACAGAATGCCTTAGCCTTGTATGAAAGCTCTCAGCTAGATAAATAAAATGTTGCTGACAGTATATGTATAACTTTAATGACCTTCATCAAGTCATCCCGCAAGCCACATGCATACAATACGCTGATGACTCCACAGTGATATGTTCATACACTTCCTCTTCTGAACTTCACTCTCTTACCCAGAAAGTATTTAACACAGTTGAACAATGGTTTACACAGCGCTGCCTTCTCCTAATCCCACAAAAAACTAAACTCCTCCTTTTCACTCCTACTTGCAAATCCTCTCCTTTTGATTTCTCAGTTATATCCACCAACAAAACTATTATATCACCAGACCCAACCACCAAACTACTGGGTATTACCATTGACAACAATCCGAACTTTGATATCCATATCAACAATACTATAAAAACAGTCAGCAAAAAACGTGGCTCTCTCTATAGGATTAAACCCTTCCTTTCACCTACAGCTAAAACAACTATAGCTCACACTCATCTAATCTCTTCACTCCTTTATGCCTCGCCCATTTTTACTAAGCTATCTAAAAATAACCTCAGCAAATTGGAAATGTCCTACAATAACATTGCCAGATTTGCTACAGGCAACCCATTTAGAACCCACCATTGCATTAATATAAAGCAGCTTTGATGGCTTGAACTACAAAACCTGATTAAATTCCACCAACTATCCATAGACCATAACCCTCTTTATAAACCTTCCGATACTCCTATTCCTTCCACCCTCATCACCCCCTGTAAAAATCTGAAGTCCTTAAGGTCATCTCACAAACTTCTAGTGCATACCTCTAAACCTAGCAACAAGGCTGGCGATTCTATCTTCTCTAATGCTGTTGGAAAAGCCTGGAATCTTCTCCCCAGTGACCTTTCCTCACTTCCCTCATTATTACTCATCAAAAACAAATTGAAACTGTTCCTTAGAACACACTGGTTATGCCCCTGTACTAAACCTGTCTAGTCATCTGTCTCTTCAGACTTGGCTCTATCTACCCCATACTACTCATGAACTGTTATATTTTCCTTATTGACCATAATTGCTATCTCCCTCTAGAATATTATGTATTGTACCCGTATGGTGTATTATACCTGCATTCTGTACTGCTAGGTTGTTGTCCTCACTGAATATTCTGTGTTAACTTGTAATATGCATTGTAAATATGACTCTTGTTTACTGTTGTTTATTTGTTAAGAGTTGTTTTCATTGTTCTGTCTTGGAGCTTATCGCCCCGGGCCTCTACTGAAAATGGACATATATCCAGTTAGACTAGCCCGGTCAACAAATGTAAAATAAAATAAAATAAAATAATAAAATAATAAATAAAACTTGAGTGGTAGCTGAGACAGTGTAAGTTGGTTATAAGATATTACAAACATAATAGTTACTGTGTTTACTGTGAGTTATAAAACTCAGTTTAAGACTTGGAACCTAAAGAATACTACCACTATGAAAATAGTTTGTGCTGAAGGGTTTGCCATTTATACTTATTTCATAACACCTATGGTTCCAGAGATAGGAACATCTGTTTGAAATGTGAGGACATAATTTGGTTCTGTCAAAAGGCTTAGACTTCAACCATTGGAAGCTACAGTACAAACTTCCTGAGCTCCATTGGCATGAATGAGTTAATTCCATCATGGTTTCCAAGAAGATAGTCATCCAAGATGTCTGTGTCTGTACAGAGCTGCAGAATCACAATATAATGTTCAATGTCCCGTGACATAGTTTGCATAAGAATATTTGTTACTATAAAGACTTGTTCAAAATCTAAGACATGGGAAGATAAGATAAAGAGTTAGAGCAGCTCAAAAAGATAGGAATACGGGGAGGAGGGGTATGGAAGATGAAGGAGATGAGATGATAGAGGAGGGTATAGTCAGGGTAATAATATTGAATGTTTTGTGCAGCAGAGATTTATGGCACCAATTCATATAGCTGTATCAGTACCTGTTTAACCAGGGGTGGCGCAGGTACAGAGCCATTTATCTATCAAGTGTTGTTTCAGTTGGTATTTAAAGTCTTTCAGGTTGCAAACTCTTCTTAAGTGGGGTGAGATTGTTTTCCAGCTATTGGCAATGGAGTGTACTGTGAATACAGGCAGTATCCTGCATTGTTGTTAGGTTTAGTTATGGAGGGTAATGATTTATCAGTGGAGTGGAAAAGTCTCTTACTAATGTAAGGTTGAATGAGTGAAGTTATGGGGATTTTTCAGAGTTGTGCCATAGCTTGAAGATTGGTATTAATAGTTAGTTTTTTGTGTCTTTCGGCTTTTCCTGGTTAGGGGTCGCCACAGCGGAACCCCGGTCCGCTAATGATTGGTAGTGGATTTTTACATACCAGGTTACCAGCCCTGATGCACAACGTTCAATGAAGGCACACCCCATTCACGTATGCCTCCACACAGAAGTCGCTCGAGCTGAGAATCGAACGGGACAACGTCTTGCTATGAGGTGACAACGCTACCGCAGCACCACCACCGCAGAGAGTACAATAGAAAATTGATTAGTTTGAGACAGTATAGTTGTTTTACAGCGAGGCAGTAATGTGATCTATATCATTGGTTGGTTGTGAATTTAGCTACTTTGCTGTAGCATTGATTAGTTTAGCTAACAGGAATGAGTTGATATGGCATATAAAATGGTGGGGGGGGGGGGGGCAGAAAAGAAGTGGCAGTGTTTTGTCTAGTAGAAACAATGAGGTAGAGTTTTATAGACAACGTAGCTTTTGGTGTGTATTCCTAATGGCTTGCTGAAGGTGCAACTCAAACTCCAAGTGGTTATCTATAATCATACCCAAGAATTTGATGTGTGGTACCAGTTCTACATTGATCTTGTTGGATGACAGTAAATTAAACATATGTTTGGGAGGTGAAAGAGTTAGGTGTGAACAGTAGCAGTTTATTTATTTATTTTTTGATTTAGGAGTTATGAGTTGTTAGGAGGACACGGATTTCTGGTTGAGGGTTTGGAGCATGGGCAATATCCTAGTAGCATATATTAGAGTGGAGTCACTGGCATATGGTACTATGATGGTCTCTTTGGCTGCTGTGTTTAGGTCATTGATACATAATTTAAGAGTAGTTGTCCTAGGATGGAGCCTTGTGGGATTCTGACAGATACAGGAAGGAAAGAGGAGAAGTTATGTTGCCATTTCACTGCATGGAACCTATTAGTGAGATATCTAAGAAAGCGGTTAAGTGAGGAAGGAGACAGCCCATAGAATTAGAGCTTAGTTAGGAGACTTTGATGACTGACTGTGTTGAATGCCTTGGATAAATCTAGAAATAGGGCTAAGGTTTGAAGACTTGAATTTTTATTGTAATTTATTATATCTTTGAACCGTAAAACGGCAGTAGTTGTACTATGACTGGGTCTGAAACCATGCTTTGAGGGAGAGTGGAGATTATGAGACATAATATATGTAGTAAGATGGGAATGAATAAATCTTTCCAAGATTTTCAATAAGGGTGAGAGAATGGTGATTGGTCTATAGTCTGTGAGCTAGGTTGATGAGTCACCTTATGGGGGGGGGTTATGTAGGACTTTTTCTGTAAAGTGTGGACAATTTTTTCTGGACAAAGCAGTTTACTAGACTCAAGGCTGGATACACAAGGCTATTTGCAGTGAGGTTGAGGTATTCCTATGGAAGTTGGCCAGGGGGCAGTGGTTATTTTTTAAGGGAGCAAAGGTATTTTGTAATTGTAGGTTTTGGCACTGAAGTGAATGTGGGGATCTGTTGTGGCTTCATTGATTGGGGTGGGATTAATGAATTTGTAATAGTTTTATTTTGTAGATGTGTGATTACTCTATTTATAAAATATGACTCAAACTATAAAGCAATGCTTTGGAAATTATTGGTCCAGAATGGTCTGGAGTCTGTGTATTTTCAAGATTGAGCAATGTATTTAAGGATTTCCAGAAGTTTTTTTGGATTGTTTGATGATGAATTCTAGGAATTGCTATAATAATCATTTTTGTCCTGGGTGGCCACGGTGGTGCAGCAGTTAGCATTGCTGCCTCACAGCAAGAGATTATCTGGTTCAATTGTTGGCTGGGGTGCCTTCTGTGCGGAGTCTGCATGTCGTCCCTGTGGTTGCCTGGGTTTTCTTTGGGTACTGCAGTTTCCTCCTACATCCCAAAGACATGCAGTAGGTGGATTGGGCACTCTAAATTGGCCCTAGGTGTGAGTGTGTGCATCTGTGTGCCTTCTGTGGAAGGTTGGGTGCCGGGCTGGCAAACTGACACTGTAAAACTCCACTTCCAATCATGAGCGGACAGATGCTCTACTGTGGCAACCCCTAACCTGGAAAAGCCGAAAGAAGAATACATAGGTTTTGTCATGGTTTCCTCCACTGCCTATATTGTTGCAGGGATGTTTGAAACTTGGTTTGTAGCTTTGTCTTTCAGGCTATATCTTTAAGTTGCATGAATCACTTTGCCTTTTTTTTTTTTTTTTTTAGTTAACCAAGGGTTTGATTTGTTTTTAACTCATTTGGTTCTTATTAGTGCTTGTTTTGTGAGAATATTTAGAGATATTGTATTAAATGTGTCTACTGCTTCATCAAAGGGAAGAATTTTAAGTTGAACCCACTCATTCTCAGATATTTGATTTCAGTCTAATGAATGAATAAATACACAAATAACTACCACACAAAAATGTATCTTCTCAGCTCACGTCTGTATGCAACCCACTGCAACTCCCAACACACATACATATGTCTCAACCTCTTAGCTTGATAATCAAGGAGCAAGTCAAAAACATAATGGGGGAAGGACAAGTAATGTCTTCGTTAATGTAGACATTTGCTTGAATGACATGTTTTGAATCAAGATGCTTTTTTTGAAGGGTTATAAGTATGAAACTCAGACATTTGTCATTACTGTTTAACGACTGCAATCTCAGTGTTTGCCAGATAAGCTACAAGTTTTTTTTGTGAAACAGACCAAAATACTAGGGTAAAATCAGAGACATTTTTTGAGTTCATGGACAATTGAAAAATTATTTTATGTCATTCACACCAATAAATACATAATACACACCCCCGCACAGATATACACACACACACACACACACACACACACACACACACACACACACACACACACACACACACAGACCCCACACACAATTAAATAAACTAGTAGTCTTTAAAACTTGAGAGAATAACAGGCTTAGCATTAACATGCTTTTTGAAGGTTATACATTCTGAAACTCAAATGTCAGTCATCATTATTAAGTGGGTGCAACATTCATTGATTTGCGAAAAATGTCATAAATTTTATGAGGAAAGGATCAAGGTATAAGGCTTAGAAGAAGGAGACTATCTGAGAAATAAAGGACAACTGAAAGCATCTAAAACCCCTTACACACCACACACACACACACACACACACACACACACACACACCCATGCCCACACACATATTACTGGTTTAAAGGACCATGCTTAGTAAAATGGTTGGCATTAACATGCTTTTTAAAGGTCTGAAACTAATATGTCTACCATCATTATTTAGTAACTGAAACCCACATTGATTTGCCAGAGAAGTCACAAACTTTATGAGAAACAGAGCAACATATGAAGCCAAAATATTGAGACATTCTGCATAGTCTTGGACAATTGAAAGTATTTGCATTCTAAATATACTCATACATACATAGATGCATATGCTCATGCATACACACACATCTCTCTCTCTCTCTCTCTATATATATATATATATATATGTATATGTATATATATCTATATATATATGTAGATATATATATATATATATATATATATATATATATATATATATATATATATATATATATTTATATATATATATATATTTATAAAGACAGACAGATAGATTCACATATATAGATGTAGATAAATACTTCCAAACTTGTGTCTCTACACTCATTCTTTCTCAGGAAAAATTTTATTAAATTTCTTAATAACTCATAATACATAACATTCCAAACACAGATAATCTAATTAAATTCATTAATAAAAACTAGAAATGAAAAATAATAAACTATTTACAAAATGTGTCTATCTATTATAAATAATTAAACATTGGCTAATCCCCAAAGATGATCTAAGTAATATTGTCTTCAAACTTCCTTAATGCTTCTTTAACTTTTTGCCAAGAATTATAATAAGAAGTGATTCTATCAGTTTTTGCTTGAATAGTCAATAGTTCCATATGAGTAACATTGATTATGATATTCTTAAATTCCTTGAAGGAGGGTGTTGTTTCTTTTTTTCCACTTTGTTGAAATAACATTGTGCACTATGGCTAATAAACTCTATAGAATTGGGTATTTAAATCTAGGAACACTTTTAGGAATTGGTACATTAAAAAACTAAAGATTTGATCAAAATATACTCGTCATTAAAGATATATTGCAAAAAAGTTTAAATTATTCTAAAATGCCTTAACAAAACAGAATCATAAAACATATGCTGCCAATCTACCTTAACCTGTAATCCACATCTCCAGCAACCAATATGTTTTTTAAACATTAGTTCCATTTTATGTGGGGTAATAAAACATCTATGTAAAAATGTCCACGTAAATATCCTCCATTGCAATGATCGAGTAGTCTGTTTTGAAAATAATAATAATAATTTTTTAGGTACTTCCGTATTATCACAACCAAATTTGCAATTGCAATAATCATCATGTTTGACTCAAACTATGTCTCTTAACTTTAAAACAGTTGCATAAAGTGTTAAGTACTACTCTCTGATATTGTTAATGGGGTAGGAAGAGGAATAAAGGGCAAATTTCTGTTTCGGGGTAGCGTCCTTTACCGAAGTCAGGTCATGAATAATGCGATCATGATGCCTGCTGCTTCTCAGTGTGGTGACAAATGACCATTATTTTTATGGGGAACATTTTGTTAAATGATTAGTAGTCAAATCGGGAACCAAAGTTCATAGAGGAAATGAAGTCTGCAGAACACTGAGCCCACAACAGTTGCAATAATGCAAATAAATACTAGTGACTAATGTGGCACAGCCTTTCTCCATAGCGGTACTTGTGGGGCAGGGGTGGTAAACATTATCCTGCTACACTACATACTTGTGTATCTCTGAAGTTGTGTACTCAGAAATGGCCCTTATAGCAGGACAGCAGGTGCTGCTGTAGATGGTGAATGATTTCCCTACATAGGAAAATAAATAAATATAACAAATAAATATAATAAATAAATAGGAAATAAATTTAACGGAGTTTGAAAGGCACTGCTTCTGTTGTTCAGAACATTCTGAGTTTGATGACTCCTAACATTAAAGATGACTGCAAAGCAGCAGTCATGTGTCTACGTC
>NC_056726.1:1715020093-1715130093 GCF_019279795.1 Protopterus annectens | reverse complement strand
TTGGTATATATAAATAGCAGGTGGTGTAGGGGATATAGGGGCTTGTCCCTTGCAAAAAAAACTGTTTATATTGTTTCCTTTCCTATTCAATTTTCTGTTGATCAACCATTTGTGCTTAATCATTTTTTAATGTGACAATGCTGCTTTTCCACCCTGTAGCACTCCTACTTTAATGCTGGAAATATTCAAAGGAGAAAGATCAAATGCAATTTTGGGTTTAGTTTTTTAATGTTGAAACTTTCTGATATACCAAAATTTGCAAAACTGAGGTGGGAATGTATATGTAAGTGTTTGTGGGTTAGGGTTTGAGTAAGGACTAATGAAGTAGGATATGCTTAGTATTGTGTATGTGTGTGTTTGTTTGTAATGTGGGTCTGAGTGCCATGTATAGCAGTAGTATTACAGAGAAGTTTTTCTATGGTAAGGTGTACAGCTGGGGTTAGGAGCATGCTTAGGGTTAGTAAACATAAATAAGTTTGGCAAGGTGATGCAGGTGGACAAAGCAAAACATGTGTATTATTAAAAAAATATATCAAATAAATTTGAAAATGAGGCATCTCAGACTGTTCCCCTTCTTTGAGATACAATGAGCTTGACATATGCATATAGGGGATACATTCTCCATGAATAAAGGACGGGGTCTCATCATGAAAAAGAGTTTAAAGATGCAATAGTTTGTCTCCAGATTCACTTTTTATTTAATTTGTTTTTTTATTAAAAAAATAAAGAAAATAAATGTTAAAACAAAAGGACTCAAGGCTTTTGGTCTTGCACTTTTGATGGTTTGACATAGAAAATGCTTCAAATGTATGTAGTTATTTTGTTAACTTAGTTAGGCCATCTAAACTACAAACAAAGAGGCTTATTTTCAGTGGTAGCCTGGGGAGAAAAGCTCCAACAGTAAGATACAATTTAAACAACACATATTTTGTTGATATAACAAAAAATAAATTGAATAAGTAAATAAATGCTGCTTGGATGTTCAAAACATTTCGAAGTACAATATAGAATGTGTTATATACCATATAAAATATACAGGGTAGTGTTTACAAAAGAAGCAACATTTCTACATTCACCGGGCAAAGACAAAAATATTGAAATATTGAATAACGTTCAGAAACTATGACTTATAAAGTTCTAAAAAGAGAGGAAAGCCTAGAAAAAGGAAAAATAAATAATGGAACTAAGCTTTTTTTTTTTTTTTTTTTGCAAAGCGGCTTACTCTAAGATGCTGCTTTTGAATAAAATTTCAACAGTCTTATTTCCCCAACAGTCTTATTTCCCCTTGCAATTTATCAATCTGAAGTAATACTATAGAGATATTTTAACTGCCAAACTATTATTGTGGGATTTTTAGACAACTTACTTAGACAGCTCAAAGACTCCATATCACTGCTTAAGATTTATTTGTGTCTGCTGAGGTTTACAGTTTGCTAACAAACCAAATAAATAACAGTAGTTAATAATGCATAATGGTCAGCATTTGTTTTCAAATAGGTCTTCTACACTGTCTCTCCAAAAATATTAGTGCAGTTTAAATTACAGGCAATGGACTGTGTTTACACAGCACAAATGGAAATATACTCTTTCAGCAAGACGAAATAAGGCAGAAATGATATAGTAGACTTGAACTAATTTTGCATTTTTATATTTATTTTAAACAATAAAACAAACAAAAAAACAGAGTTCACAACATATACATTTTTTATTAACTATTATATGTTACAAACTCTACTTTTTTATATTAAGGTATATTTTTCTGAATTGTTTTAATGTCTTTATTGCCAAGATTATTTCTTGCAGCAATACATCTTTACCATGAAAGGGCAGTATCCCAGAAGCTATTGCAGCAAATTAAATGTGAATTGTTTCTAATGGTTAAAAGTAATTAAAAATGAAATAACAAAGGCAAGTTTATTAACCTTTGTTAATGTTTTGTTTTCTGTGTATCGCATTATGGGTGAATGTGGGGAATTTCTTTCTGATGACAGCTTTGTATTTTTCCATAAACATTATCAAAATATTATGTTATGTTCTTAGCCATGTAATAGGAATTGACAGCCATTTCTCATTTCCAGTTGCTCATGTATTTTATTGCACTTTCTATATCACTAAAAAATAGGATTAGTAAATCCCCCAGCTCTATTCATAGTTGTAATGAAAGTAAAACCATTTGCTTACAAACAATATAGATACAAATGAAGCATAAATAAATACATATCTTCTTGGACTGACTTTGTATCAGAAACATAATGCCGTACAGTAGCAAAAAATACCTTCTTCAAAAGAAAAAAAGTGTCTCATAAAGTTTGCTGTTTGCATGCCTCATAACCATCATTACATGCTGATAGGCTCAAAAAATAACTTTCACATTAAAACATATATACATATCTCCAGGAAAGAAAAGCATTTTGTGTCTCAAATAAAAATGACATAAAATTAGGGAAAGCACAAAAAATATGGAATATAAGTTGAAAGAAAGGCTGACAAGAAAGAAAAAATCCAGCTAAAGAAAACAGCACAGAAAAGACAGTCAGATAAAAATGGTCTAAACATAAAAAGGATATCTAGTTAATTCAAGAAAGAAAATCAAACCTGTTTACATTTTATTAAGCAATAAAGTTATAACAAACTGTAATTAAAGAAATAAAGACAAAAGTAGGAATACAAACCACTAATTATGAAAATGTGGTAGACAATATGGTAAATAGTAGGGCTTTTAAAGAAATTATCTGCTTAGTTTTAATAGAAGTGAAATAAAGTGTGAGACACATTATGTTTATAGTAAAGACCAGAATAAGAAAACGGACATCAGACTATTCACCACTAGAAAAATACTGAAAAGAATAGGTACAAAAAGCAATAAGACTTAACTCAATTTGTTCTACAGTTATTCAAGAGGTGTATGGAGAACTTGAAATATTGCTAAATGTGTTAAGAAGGCATGACAGGATGATAAAGTTCTCAACAACACCATCATATCTCTTAACATCTCACCACAAGAAGTCTGGATAAAATCTAAGATAATGGGGATCAAAAGACCAAAAAATACGGGCCGAATTTAAGTATTGCTCTTACAAACTTAAGAAAAGTTGCTAGAATAACAAGGTTTATGTTAGCATAAATTTTCTGAAGGATACAAAGTTTGAAACTAAAATGCATGTCATTACTTGCTGACTTCATTCCTCAGTTATTTGTCAGAAAACTAAAAATCTTATGAGGGACAGACTAAAAATATGATGCAAACATCTAGACATTCTGTGAACAGTTGAGAGGTATGAGAAGAGCCAGTGAGCAAACAGAATTCGACCTTCATAGAAACAGAGGGAGATACTGTAAATCACTGACCTGTCAGCATGACCTCTGAGGGAAAGCATTTTAGAATGCATGAAAGTTACAGGTAGACTGGACAAAGGTATCAATAGTGATAATAGCAAGCCCAAAGTAGGCAATTCTAATTAAGTTCCCTAATTAGTGTTTAGAGGATGCATGACCCGTACATTGCCACTTTGAATAACAAGCATTCTCCAGCAGGTTGTTGATGTACAGGTAATGATGTCCACTGAAAAATGAATCTGAATCTTTACAGCAACTAAAAAAAAAAAAAAAAAAAGACATGCATGACACTGAGAAAACATAAGCTTCGGTTACTATATGGATGACTTGGTAAAATAAATTGTACTATTCCACAAACTGTTGTCCTAAAGATTTAGTACAATAAAAAATAGTAGAATCCAACAATGGAGAGGAGAAACTTGAGGCAATTTTTGAGAGAAATGTAAAACAGAAAAAAAAAAAAGAAATTGAGTTAGTATGGCTAATTAAGTTTGCAGATGACTGTAAACTGGGTGTTATTATTTGAACTTCAGCTGAGTCATAATTTCCCCATTATGGGAGGGTGGCCTAATGGCTAAGGTGTTTGCCTTACAAACACAGAGTGTAGAGTTTGAGTCTCACAAGGGACAATTGGCTAGGCTTAAAATGGCTTGCAAGGGCAGTTAGCTTAGTACTAATCTATGAGCCTATAGAACATAACTGGTGTAAGGGCAAAGGTGTGAATTAAATGTAAACAAATGTTGCATAGTTCATTTTGTAAACAAAACATTTTCACTTATCATAAAAGTGATGTACCCCTCCAATAAAACACTGTTGTAAGGGATCTAGGTACTCCAGTTAATAATTCCTTATCATTTGACCATCATGTCTGCACAGTAGTTAAGAAAGTCTTTTATTTTGAATCTGCACTAGATCCAAAGAAGTCTTAATTCCCATTTACTTTTATCTTATCAGACTTGTTACTGAATATAATGTGCCTTTTAGTATACAGTTGTCTACATATATCATGCAATTTGAGAGAACTCAGTGATTTGTAATTTATGAAGTCAGTGGCTTCAAAAATCCTAGTTATCAAGAGAGACTGGCAGCCCTTTCTCTGTACACAGTTTCTTGCAGACTCCTCTGTAGAGATCTGTGTCTAGCATTTCAAGCCATGAAAGATCCAACCCTATTTAGCCTCCTATTTCTTTAAAGAGCTAGTGGTACCTCAAGTACTTGGTAAAATGAACAAAACCTTCATCATCAGCAAATTAATAGGACATACTGGCTTGATAGATTCATATCCCAATGTGCTCCTCAGTTTTGCAAGAAACTTTCATTGCATGATAAAAGTCTTTTAGCTTTTCCCAGTTAGGGGTCACCACAGCAGAATTCCAATCTGCTAATGATCATCAGTGGATTTTTACAGTGCCAAGTTGCCAGCCAGAAGCCCAACCTTCAAAGAAGGCACACCCATTCACGCATGTACCTACCTGCATGTCTTTAGATGTCACTTGCCCATGGGGAGGACATGCAGACTCCACACAGAAGGTGCTCCAGCTGAGAATCGAATGGGAGAACCTCTTGCTGTGAGGTGACAATGCTAATCGCTGTACCACAGTGGCCCCTTTCATTGCATGACAAGCAGAGTAAAACCTTTGCTGCCTTAATGTTAAACTTAGAGAAATGGATGGACAGCCTCAAATTCTTCTCTGGTCTATCTTGCCTTGTCCTCCTTGAGGCTAGATGGAACTTTTGAATATTGTTTTTTGGCTAAGTTTGTAATAGTCTGCAGACTGATTGCCTAGTACTTACACATAAACCTTTGAACATATATCGTTAGATAGCTAGACAGATATAGATATAGATATAGATATAGATATAGATATAGAAATGTAGATACTATCTCTACAGTTATACAATAAGGAAAAAAAGGATGAATAGTCAAGACTGTAATTCAAAATGAACAGCAACTGAATGCTGTACAAGATCTGTACATTAATCAGCATTGCAGAGAAGTATGAGTTAGCACTTATTGGGTGTAAGGTAAAAAAGCAGTTCTAGATGTTTCATCAGACTGTGCTTGTTACAAACACACAAACAAGCACACACACACACAGACGCACACACACACACACCAGCTTTCATGCTTTTTCTTTTTTTCCCAGTTGCCACTCATTTTTCCTCTTATTACTTGATTCATTTTGTAAATTTCATTTGCATTAACTACTGAATCTGCTACCCTTCATTTCAGAAAACAAACGTTATTAAATCAATTTGTTTGTGTGTTCAGAGTTACCAATAAAATAAATTAATTTTCTTTTTCCACACACACTTTAAAATGTAAAATTAATCAGAGGGTTTGGTCAAAAGTGATTTCAGGAGAGGAAGTGTGAGGAGGAATGGGGGACAGTAAAATGGGTAGTTATGGTGAAACTGGAAGAAAATTAGTAATCAAAAATATTTGCAACATCCTTGGAGTCAAAGAGTGAGGCACTGTTAGAGATATGTTCACTACAGAATTGTTGGCTACTTGCTTATAAACTTCCTAATATAGCCGAAGAAGGCTTTATGGCTGTCTTTTGAATTAGTTGGAAAACTTAGCTCATAGCTGGCCTAGCATTTTCTAATAATGGGTTTGAAGTACTTATTACTTTTAAATCCCTATTATAATGATAAAGTGGACATCCAGGTGGTTAACATCTTTTTATTTTCTTGTAGAGTTTGTTGCTGTGGCAGTTCCACAGAATATATTTAGTTTTTAACTTGATAATATATAGCATTTATAAGTGTCTACTGTATCTGTTTCTGCTTGTTTCTGAAAAAAAAAAAATATATCTCTTGTTTTCCCGCTTACTGAGCAAGAGTAGTCCAGTTTCAGAGCTTGCTGATCCCTGGACTTTGTTTGCAGTTCCTGTTACTGATTCTTTGCCAAATTTGGAGGTAGGAAGTTCCCTTGCTTACCAGTGGGAGTGGGAAGCATTGAGCTGCCTGTTGGTCCAGTTTTGTGAGGTTTCAGCCAGTAACTTGTAGTCTATTGGTCGTTTTGGGCCAGTTCCTAGCTTCTTTCAGCCCCCTGATATAAAACACGCTAAACGCGCGTTTGCGCGATTTAGCGCAATTTTGCGCGGAGTTGCCATTGTTGCACACTAGGGCAGCGCCGGCTAAGCAGGTTTAAACTATTCGGGCTACCTAAAGTCCACTCTTCAAATTTTCCCTTAAAACTACCTTCCTCGAACTATACTACTGATCTAATCAGCGTATCCTGTAATTAAAAAGATCATCTCTACTTGACTCCAAGTAGACTATTTCTCTATCTGTAAAGCCTAGCACTTGCTCCTACAGTACTTATCACCTTGATACAGCACTCTTGTTATAGATAGCACCTCAAAAAGGCAAACCCCATTTCTTGGTCACCCACATCCCCCGGAATCTCTTTTTAAGCTTTTTGTCTATTCCTTCTAGCATGTCGAGGGATCAGTTGCTAGTGTCCTCTCCTGCTCAGCTGGTGAACCTGGGAATATTGAGGCAATGTTACAATTGCCTCATGTACACAGACAACCCTCTCCTCCTCCCACAAAACACAAATACATGCGAGAGATGCAACTATGCAGCCAAACTGGAGGCTGAGCTCTCTCAACATAGGACTGGCAAGACCAGACAGGAGGAGAAGGTTACCACACACACTATAGACCCAGTCTCACATAGTACCATCACAACCTCAAATCATACACATAAACACACAAAGACATACTCGGAGGCCCTGATTAAAAATCTACCAAAACAGCAGAGGCCACCAAAGCAGACACCCAAACAACTACCACCTCAGAACACAACACCTGCAACACATAGACCTCACAGTCAGAGTGTCAAACAGTCACAGCCCTTAAGGCCAAACACAATGCCAGACACACTAGTCATTGGTGACTCCATAGTCAGACACACTGACGTCCCGCTCACCAGACTAAGTAAGGAGAAGGTCACAGTAAGCTGCTTGTCGGGCGCTAGAATCTGCCACATAATGCAAGCACTCAGGTCTCTCAACAGCAGGTACAAGTATGACTCAGTCATTGTCCACGCTGGTGTGAACGACCTGAGACGTACCTCCTTGGACTACATGAAAAGAGACATTGAGGAGCTCTCTGATTATGTAGCCCAGGCAGGTATGACCCTGACCTTGAGCAGTATCCTACCTTCACCAAGAATGATGCCACAATACAGAGATAAGATGATCAGCTTTAACAATTGGCTTAAACTCTGGTGTCATTCAAAGGGGATCCAATGTCTGTCTGCCTGGGATGTCATGCTGGACAAGCCACGCTGCTTCGCAAGGGACGGCTTGCACCTGTCACCCCTGGGATTCCGGATATTGGCAAAGGCTCTTGCCACCCCCATAGTGCCATTTTTAGGCAAGGCTCAAATTCTAAACCTACCACCCTAGAACACAAAAAAGGAAAAAAACTAAGGGTAATGCTGCTCAATGCCAGAAGTCTCAATCTCAAAATGCATGCACTCGAGGCCCTCCTCAGTATGGAGAACATCGATGTCTGTGCTGTGACAGAAACCTGGTTCAAGGCTCCTGAGAGCACCCCAGCACTATCAGGTTTTACCTCATATCATGCGTTCCGGCCCCAAAATCCGGACAATACCAAGAAAGGAGGGGGGGTATCCATATTCATCAAGGACACCCACACCTCAAGATTGGTGGCAACGCACGATGCATCGGAGACCATCCAGGTGCAACTAACCATAGGCAAGACTGCTCTGCAATTTGTAGCATGTTACAGGCCACCCTCACAAACTCAGGAACCTCACATGGCCTTCCTGAAAACACTGGAAGGGATAAATGTATCTCCAAACACCATCATACTAGGTGACTTCAATTACCCTAATATAGACTGGGAACACTACTCAAGCCCAAACACCCTAGCCCAAAAGTTCCTGGAATTCATAAACTCAAATGCCATGGAACAACTAGTCACCATCCCCACAAGAGGAGAAAACATACTTGATCTCATCATCACGAACATGGTAGCACAATGTTCAACACTGGAAGTATACCCCTCACTGGTGAGATCAGATCACAAACTAATCTCGCTGGAGGTCCTCATCCCACCCCCACCTGAAATAAAAAAGACCACAGTAAAGAACTTCTCGAAAGCCGACTTCACACTTCTAAAGACTAGTGTGGTCTCCTTTAAGGCCCCGGCGGAAAACACTACTCAAGCCGCTGAATCACTTACAAATGCCTTCTACCAGTACCTGCAGGACTGCATGGATAAGGCAATCCCAAGCAAAACAAAGACTCTTTGTACCAAAGGCAAGCATCCAGTCGGGTGGACCCCAGCCATAAACAAACTCTACAACAAAAGGAGGAAGCTACTACAAGATAGAGCAAAATCCTTAAAAGGTAAGACACCTTTGATCACTATAAGTAAAAAACTAAGAGCTCTCATAAAATCATCCAAAGCAAATTTTGAGAGAAAAATAGCTAAAGACTCAAAAGACAATCATAAGGCCTTCTTTAGCTATGTTAGAAACCTGGGAGGAAACTCCCAGATATGCTCTGAATTAGTTCAAAATGATGTGAAGATTACTGATCCTACAGACATTGCCAACATACTGGCTGACAGGTTCAGTGCAAACATCTCCCCCCCCTCCTCCCCAAAAGGAGAGATATCTATACCAAACGATTGTTGCCCCCCAAACATCTCTAACGCCCAGGTGAGAACTGCTCTCTCCAAGGCAAAAAACACAGCATCCATGGGACCTGATGGTGTCCCCGGCTGTGTGCCCCACGAACTCAATGAGGAATTAAACCCACAGTTAGGACAGCTGTTTAATCGTAGTCTCACCTCTGGATACGTACCCAGGGAGTGGCGCACAGTGACTGTGGTCCCACTTCACAAAGGCGGTGCCTCCACCGACCCTGGAAATTACCGGCCCATTAGCTTGACAAGCCTTATCTGCAAAGCCATGGAGAGGATCATAATGGATCTCATAAATAAAGACATAGGGAATTTACAGACTCTGGATCCAACCCAGTTTGGCTTTGTCAAAGGCAGATCATGCCTTTTAAACTTGGTTGACTTTTTCGAAACAGTCACCAAGGCCATTGATGAGGGAAAGGCAGTCCATACAGCCTACCTTGATCTAGCAAAGGCCTTCGATACAATACCCCACTCGGGTATCATTGAAAAACTCATCAGCTTAAATGTTAACCCATACATCACAAGATGGGTTGCAAACTGGCTGAGTGACAGAACCCATAGGGTCAGAGTTGCTGGCGCCATGTCAGACTCAAAGCCTGTCACAAGTGGTGTCCCACAGGGCTCAGTCCTGGGCCCACTCTTGTTTGGCATCTACTTTTCCGAAGTACAAGCGAACACAGGAGGGTTATGGCTGACAAAGTTTGCAGATGACTGCAAACTGGGTGCCGTAGTCAAAAACACATCTGACACAGATATCCTCCAGAAGGGTCTCAAAGAAATGGATAACTGGTGCCAGAGCCATGGCCTAAAGTTAAATGCCAAGAAATGCATAGTCATACCCTTCGGGAAAAACAAGGTTACCCCTAGCTGCCATATAGGTGGCAATCCACTGAGCACAGAAGAAGTTATCAGGGACCTGGGGACCCAGGTTGACAGTAGCCTGTCATTCGACACCCATATTGCTAAAGTAGTTAGGAAGACCTTCTACATTTCTCACCTTATCATGAAGGGATTCACATCTAGATCAAGGGAGGTCATAGTCTCCCTATACTCATCACTCATCAGACCAATGATTGAGTACAATGCCCCATTCGGAATGTATCTGACCCGACACTTGCAGCAGCTGGAGAGGCCGCAAAAGTTCCTCACCAAAAGGATAAAGGGTCTCAAAAATCTGACTTATGCTGCCCGACTGAAAGAACTCCAGCTCTATTCAGTCGCTTACCGCTTGCTCAGAGGTGACCTTTGCCTGACATACAAGGCCATGTCAAACCCAGATTTGATGAACATGCTTCACCTCAAAAAATCTAGATCCATCAGAGCCACAAGGGCGGGAGACTTAAACCTCGACACGGCTATTAATAGGACATGCTGGAGGGACAGATTCATCTCCCAAAGACTCCCTATGCTGTGGAACAAAATCCCGGTATATATGAGGCAGAGCACCTCGCTGGCCTTGTTTAAGAGAAATCTGGACCAAAGGATGGGAGATCGCAGATATACCCCAGGGATTACCTCAGTATCACTGCTCGACAGAGGCACAGCAAAATAATGGGCATAGTTCCCCAAACTAAAGGGGTGGCGTAAGCCACAAAACTATGGGCTAGGCTTATAAATGCCCTCGGGCAGATAGCCTAGTATGAACCTATGAACCTATGAATATTATGGTTAATTAGGACTGCTACCGATGCCTCACTAAATCTTTTAAAGAAGAAGTAAAATACAACAGCCTCAGATACAAGATCAGTAACTAGGAAATGTTTGGTTTTGGAGGAATTGCAGAATATTAAGGAGATATCAGGAGGCAGAAAAGCAGGATTTTCGAAAGATGGTTACATCAACTTCATCAAATTTGACTAGAGATGAGGTGACAACTGAGGAAACATTTATGGTAATAAGAGCTAGAAGATCAACCTCTGTGGTGGGCACAGAAACAATTAGATCGAGTGTGCTGGCATTTACGAACTAAAGAAATATCTTGGCTTGCTTATTATTAGTGGTGCATGTTTGCCAGTTCATGTTGGATAGCTGAAGTCACACATAAGAAATGCATTTAGTTCTTAAAGTTCTTAACTTTTCTAACAAGGTAATGTCTTCTGCGTGCTCTGAAGGCACCAACAAATCATCGTTAGCTTCACCAATCCCTTTTGCCCATTTTGTGCACAGGCCAGGGTCTGACAGGTGGCGAGAAGAGATCAGAAATATGGTTTTATAACTGAGTGTGATATGATAATTCATTTCATTTTGTGTAACTAGGACTCCAAATAGTTCTAGGTTTGTATCATGCATAATCAGACAAGAAATGATGGAGTTTCAAATAAATATAGATAGACATTTGTCAGTGGTGCTGAATGCATGATAAGCATTGTACCCTACAATTGAGGGAGTGTTATCACAACACTGGAGACAAGTGTTGATGTCTTTTAGGGTAACAAGTGCCTTTAATTCATAGGTTTTGTTATTGCATGCTTTGGCAGTCAGCAGTGGAATTATATTATTGCAGTGGAATGTTTTATTTCTTTTAAACTGCATTTAATTGGAGAGATTTTGCAAATAAACTGCCATATCATGTGATCTAGGGTCCACCTATCACCTCTCCAAAATTTTTCAGTTTGCTTCCAAATGCAGACTTTAGAAGGAGTAGTAAACCTTGGTTTCAGTTTAATGTTATAGGCTATACCAGAGAAATACTGTGCTAAAGTAAGTAAAACACCGAAAAATAAAGTAAAAGCCTTTAATGAAATCACAGATAAGCACTGCTGACCTTAAACTTGTTAGAACTTCATCAGAACTGACAAGAAACTTGCAATCCACCGTTAAATAACATTCAAATAGTCATGTGATCAAAAGTCAAGTGACAATATAATACTAAACAGACATGTCATCTACACATATAGACAATAAAGAAGCTGAGTACTAAAAGAAAATGCAAAATATCTGAACATTTTGCATGTTATCATGTACAAAATTAAAAGTTATAATTTTGCAGCTTTCAACTTCAGTTTTAGACCATCTCAATAGAAAAACTTCCATCTCAACTCACACCAACATATAGAGCAGGCTATCTTTTCCCTTGAGTAGTTTAACTCTTCTGAAAAGAGGTGAATTAGTACCAAGTCATTCCAGGAAATTATAACCCCCCAATCATTACATTAAATGTTTATTTGAAACTTTTTTGATATCTTTCTGGCCAAAATGAAGCCAGAGAACATGAAAATCAAGATGTGATCCCATTGTATGACTGTATTGCAAGGAGCACTAGGTACCAATCTGATAAAGAAACAGTGCCCTCCAAAGCAGACAAGCAAGCAACCTGCACCCCCAAACATAAGCCAGAAAACAAATAATTCACCTCAGCAGTGTGCCTCACAACAGCCCTTAAGGCAAAACACCATACCTAACACGCTAGTAATAGGAGACTCTATAGTAAGGCACACGGATGTTCCACTCACCAGGCGGAACAAGGAGAAGGTTACTGTCAGCTGCCTTTCGGGTGCTCGGATCCGCCACATAACACAGGCACTTAGGTCACTCCAGAACAAGTACAAGTATGACGCTGCCATTGTACATGTTGGTGTGAATGATCTAAGATGTACCTCCCTGGACTACATGAAAAGAGACATTGAGGAGCTCTCTGATCATGTAGCCTAAGCTGGTATGACCTTGACCTTGAGTAGTATACTACCTTCACCTAGAATGATACCACAATACAAAGACAAAATGATCAATTTCAACAATTGGCTAAGCTTCTGGTGTCATTCTAAGGGGATCCAGTGACTGTCTGTCTGGGATGACATGATAGACAAGCCTCGCTGTTTTGCCAGAGATGGGTTGCACCTGTCACCCCTAGGTTTTCGAATACTGGCCAAGGCTCTTGCCGTCCCCATAGTGCCTTTTTTAGGCAAGACTCAAAGGACAAACCAACCACTGTAACCAGCACAGGTAACCAAAAACTAAGGGTAATGCTACTCAATGCCAGACTCAACCTCAAAATGCACACACTCGAGGCACTCCTCAGCATGGAGAAAATCGATGTTTGTGCAGTAATGGAAACCTGGTTCAAGGCTCAAGAGAGCACCCCAGCACTCCCAGGTTACAATTCATATCATACCTTCCGGACTCAGTTACCGGATCGCAGTACAAAGGGTGGAGGTGTATCCATATTCATCAAGGATACCCATATCTCCAGGTTAGTAGCGCAGCATGATGCCCCAGAGATCATCCATGCGCAACTATCAGCAGGCAAAACCACATTTCAAGTCATAGCCGGTTATAGATCGCCCACCATGTCCCAAGATGCTCACTCTGCATTCCTTGAGACATTGGAAAATATAAAGGTCCTACCCAACACCATAATCTTGGGTGATTTCAACTACCCTGGTATAGACTGGGCGAACTACCAATGCTCCAACCCCTATGCTCAGCGATTCATAGAATTTATAAATTCAAATGCCCTTGAACAACTAGTATGTTTCTCCACTAGAGGGGACAACATATCAGATTTAATCATCACAAATATGGGCACCCATTGTACCACACCTGTTATCACCCCCTCCTTGGTCAGATCCGACCACAAACTGATAACCCTTGACATCCTCACTCCTCCACCTCCCCCAATCAAAGAAACCATAGTTAAAAACCTTTCCAAAGCAAACTTCAAACTACTTGCATCCGAAGTGGAAAGCTCCACTATTCCCTTGCAGAAGGATAATGATATCCAGGATGCGGAATCCTACACCAAGGCACTCTATATGCATCTTCAGGATTGCATGGACCGTGCTATCCCAAATAAAACCAAGACTCCTTCCTCAAGCAAGAAGAAACCAGTCTGGTGGACCCCGGCCATAAGCAAACTTTACAATAAAAGGAGGAGACTTATACAAAAAAGGCCAAATCTCAAGTAGAAAAATCATCCCTGGTCAGCATTAGTAAAAAATTGAGGGCCCTCATCAAGTCAGCTAAAGCAAATTTTGAAAAGAAAGTTGCCAAGGATGCCAAGGATAACCATAAGGCCTTCTATGGCTACGTCAAAAACCTAAATGGCAATGCTCAGGTCTGTTCTGAGCTAGTACAAAATGGAACAAAATACACCGACCCTTCTGACATTGCCAACATCTTGGCTGACAGGTTCAGTGCAAATCCCCCACCACCACCACCACCACCACCTACAGGGCCTATTACCATTCTAGGGGATTGTGTACGTCCAATTATTACTGATACGTTGGTTAACAAGGCTCTATCTAAAGCTAAAAACACTGCCTCCATGGGACCAGATGGTGTCCCAGGCTGTGTCATACGCAAGCTCCAAAAGGAATTAACCCCACATCTTAATACCCTGTTCAGTCTCAGCCTCTCCACAGGATATGTGCCCATAGAATGGCGCACGGCAATGGTGGTCCCGCTACATGAGGGTGGGGCCACAACTGACCCTGGGAACTACCGACCAATAAGCCTGACCAGTCTGATCTGTAAGGCTATGGAGCGAATCTTTATGGAACTCATAAATGGAGAGATTGAGAACCTCCAGTCGCTGGACCCCACACAGTTTGGCTTCGTCAAAAGCAGATCATGCTTCCTGAACCTGGTGGATTTCTTTGAGACAGATACTCAGGCTATAGATAAGGGAAAGGAGGTACACACGGCTTACCTTGACCTTGCTAAAGCATTTGACACCATTTCCCATTCAGGTATTATTGATAAGCTCACCAGCCTGGGCATAAACCCTTACGTCACAAGATGTATCGCAAATTGGCTCTCAGACAGATCCCATAAAGTAAGAGTAGCGGGATCTATGTATGAATCCAGAACAGTAACGAGTGGTGTGCCTCAGGGCTCTGTCCTGGGGCCCCTCCTGTTTGGCATATACTTCTCAGAAATACAGGCAAGCATGGAAGGCCGTGGCTGACTACGTTTGCGGATGACTGCAAACTGGATGCTATAATAGAGTCTCCAGCTGACATGGAGATCCTCCAGAAGGACCTAAATAAGACTGATGCATGGTGTCGAAGCCATGGTCTCAAGCTAAATGCAAAAAAATGCGTAGTAATCCCCTTTGGAAAAAACAGAGTAACCGCAAACTACAACATAGGAGGTAATCCCCTGAAATCTGAAGAAGAAATAAGGGATATGGTGACCCAAGTAGATAGTCAGCTTTCTTTTGATTACCATGTTGCCAAAGTGGTTAGAAAATCCTTCTATGTGACCCATCTGATCACGAAAGGGTTTGCATCAAGATCTAAGGATGTAATGGTGCCCATCTACTCTTCCCGCATCAGACCCATTATTGAATACAATGCACCAATTGGAATGTACCTGGCTAGACATCTCCAGCAGCTGGAGAGACCACAAAGGTACCTAACCAAGAGGATTACTGGCCTCAAACAGTTGCCCTATGCAGCACGATTGAAAAAGCTAAGACTGTTCTTTGTTGCATACCGCTTTCTCAGAGGCAATCTCTGTCTAACGTACAAAGACATGTCCAACCCAGAATTGTTGAACATGCTCCATCTTAGCAAAACCAAATCTACTCGAGCTACACACTCTAGGGATATAAACCTCAACACAACAATGAATAGAACAATCTGGAGGGATAGATTCCCTTCGCAGAGAATTCCCTTACTATGGAACAGGGTCCCAATCTACATAAGACAGAGCCCCTCACTATCACTCTTCAAGAGGAACCTTGATGAGTGGATGGGTAATAGAAAGTTCACACCAACAGCACTACTAGATAGGGGCCAAGGGTACTAGCTGCTAGTACAAGGGTCTAGGGAACTATTAAAGGGGTGGTGAATACCGCACAATATGGCTGGGCTAATATATGCCTTCAGGCAGATAGCCCAGTACCAACCTATGAACCTATGAACCTATAATGTTTATTTTAAAAGTGGCATTTTAGTCATGGGCTCCAAATAAATGTTAAAGAAACAAAAGTGGGCAACTGTACCCCTGGCTTAGGGGTACCATACATACATACAATACATACAATAAGCCTAGACACAGAGCATTTATGTAGTTAGCTTATGGCTTTATATACCTCCAAGATAGGTCATCAGTATCATGGTATCTAAATGAAATAAGAGGCTGAACTCACCACGTACCTTTGAACATCATTTGGCATGAAAACCTCAGTTTGTTCACTACTTGCAATAGCATATATTATATCTACACTGAATGGTCCAAAGGAAGATAACTCATCATAAAACCTACCTGATTAGCAGTGTGACTTATGGAAGCATGCTCCCAAGCATATTTGCTAAGACATTTGAATCTTGTTAGAAAAGGTGTGGCTCACATGATAGATATCATACTGAAATAGACTCCCTGAAGAAAAGAAGATGGTTGATCTGTAACATGGCTAACAATGAAAGGATCTCAGGAATAATTTAGTCATCTGACAAGAAAATTGCAGTCTTACCCTGTGTAATAGTTTATCAAGGTATGATATTGAAGTAGGTCTAGGTACTCACATTTACTTATGGGCAACATTATGGGAGATCAGCTGTGCAGCAGGCTGTATACACAACTCAGTGCTTGACGATCACGAAGTTGGGGTTTATAACCCACACTAGGAATGTCGGCTGGAATTCCAGTCTCCATACTCCATTAAGTCATGTGAACAGACAAGGGGTAACGTCCTGAAGTGCTAACCTTCACATAAGGCTGGAAAATAAGATTCCCTCCGCCTCATCAAAGAATATTTCAGTAGGATGTTAAATATCCCAAGACACCTTTTGCCAAATACTTGTGAGGTTATTCAAAAAAATCAAATGAACTTACAAAAGTTTAACACAAGCAGGCAAAGAGAAATGTTTTTCTTTTTTCAAAACAAAAGCCTCCAGAAAAGAGCAAACACTGTCAACATGATTCCTTCAGCATTAGGTAAGCAAAGTCAGAAAAAAACATTTTTGCACAAATCTCTAAGTCACTGCATGAAACATCCATTTCCAGGTTTTTGTGAAAGTTAATTTTAAGAAATATGGAAACAAAATATAACAGACAAAAAAAAATCATTGGCCAGTGAGAAGCATTTCAATGAAATTATTTAGACAGTTTTAAGTAGAGGAGTATTCATCATGGTACAGAAGCTGGAGAGAACCCTCTTTAAACTGTAAAACTTATCCTTAGTGATGTGATCAGGACAAGTGATGTGAAGAAGGTCAACAAAGCAAAGCACCAAGGATGGACAACAATCATATAATGCAAGACACAACATTCAGAAAATAAACCTTTCACTGTAGGAGGGGGATTTCCAAACTGCAGTTTATATAGAAATATTACTGGCAGAAAGATGCAGAAAATAGCCGCCATTAGGGAAAGTTTAACAATTATAAAAATGTATCCTGAATTATGATATTGTATATGTTAAAGCTATGAAGGCAGATATTAATCAGGGTCATTAATTTAGAGCAGTATAATTTTTATATGCAACACTACTGTCATATTTGTGGTATAGCTTTTTAGCAGGTTTTAGATATTAGGGTTAGGAGTTTTATTGTGTAACGGTATATGATATTATTTAATGCTTGCTATAAATATGTTAAATGATTTTTGTTCCCAAAAACCCTTGGGAGGCATTTTGTGCTGAGTCATCAAGTTGTAAAGGTTGTATTAAATACTATTGTGAAAGTTTGGCATCTTTTTTTGGAGGAGGATCAAAGTTATTTAGTGGTTATTATTTTTGCTTATAAACTTTAGAATAGTTAGTCTAAGAAAAGCAGTAGATGGACCTGTTCTTCTGTGATATTTAGAGAAGTAGCCAGCCATGCTTCTTAAGGATTTTTCATTTTTTGATTGTCAGGTAGATTAAGCTAATCAAGTGTGGAAAATCAGACCCATCAGACCACAACATGTAGTATTTTAATGTAATGATGTTGCAAAGTAGGCAGCAGTACAGAGAGGTCTGATACTGTGAGGCTCCCAAGTGAAAATAGTTAAGGATTTCTATCCAGTGGTTCAAGGGCAGAGAGTGCATCTAGCTCATGTGGCATCAATCTAAATGAAGAAGCGACCATGAGTTGCCAACACAGAGCAAGAGTTGAAGGGCTGAAAGAGAACTGTATTACAGATGCATAATTCAGTAGTGCGATTGAAACCTGGACAACAAACGCTGTTTTTGTTTAGCTTGATATATATATATATATATATATATATATATATATATATATAAATATATATATATATATATATATATATATATATATATGACAGGTTGCTAAAACTGTTAGTTACATAATGTCAAAATTCAAAGGAAACTGAACTTTTACAATTAAATTATGGTTTGGGGAAGTAACTAAATCATTTTCCAATGCTTCTTTCTGTCTTAGGTTTGCAGTCACTATGTAGAATGTTTGCACTATTTACTTACAGCAGTACTACTAAAATGCATGTTACACAAAAACTGTAAGGAATTAAATCATGATACACATGGATGGTCACAATAAGGAGGAGAGCTGTGGTATGAAGAAACATGGGGGAAATTAGACCATGCAAAGAAAATTATTTTGTGTTCATAAAAGAATGAATAAGAGGGCATGTGTTATGGGAAGGCTACTTAATGAATATGGTGCATGCATTATGGGAAGCCTACACGACTATGTAGCATTGCAAGTAAGGGGGTGATTCTTGCTGATTGTAAAGAAAAAGTGGACCATTCAGTAACAGAATTACATTAAAGGAAGAGACAGAGTGCTAAAAATCAAAGGCAGTCCATATGGGATTAAGTAAATTGGTAGGTAGTAGCATACTGAATAGGGAAGGGAGCTTAGGTTCGAAAGAGAGAGGGAGAGGTTTGTGCAGCATAGGGAGCTTGAAGAAATGGATTGTTCATTTGCTGGGAGGTAGATCCTGGGTGGGGCATAGAGGATTGTATGGCATACAACTGTGAATGATGTTGACTACTGAAAGGTTAAAGATAGATGAAAAGGCACAAACCCAAAACTCTTAGAGCTTAGCTCACAATCGGGGGAAGAGACTAATGTGGCATGGATTGGGAGGTAAAAGGGATAATCTACAGAAATACAAAGAAGAAAGGATAGTGGGTGAGTAAAAAAAGGAGCAGAGATAAGGATGCAGCAAAACAATTTCAGGTGAGGTTTGATGGTGGAAGGATAGAACACTGGTGGCACTAAAGAAATAGATTAGAGAAATGGATCAGGCAAAATAAAAACTGAAATTGGGACTCAAAATGATAGATGATGGATAGAGGGAAGTGTCTCTGAACATTAAGAATACAAAAGATATGTGGGAAATTACTTGTGGTAAGAAGGAGAGGAAAGATGGATAAGACCAGTCTGAGTGCAAGTGAACAGAGGTGAGGTTGAGGGGGTGGCAGATGTAAGAGGATATGTAATGGTCATGAATATAATGCAAAGTCTGAGGGGTGTGCAGAATGGATCAGAGAGCCGGAGAGTATAGGAAGACGTCTCGCTGGCTCAAGCGTTATGGAAACTATAAGACACATGGACTAGGATATGGAAAGATGCATGGGAAAAGGTGCTGGTGAAGGAGGTAGAGGATCTTAGGATGCTTGGTCTATAGTATTCTTGGCTAAGGGAAGTGATAAGAGACAGTATGGAAAGGTGGAGACAGCGTTATCATACAGGAATGAGATGCCCTCATGATAATGGGGGGTATGTACATGTGGCTTTTGTAATATTTTTGTTTGCTAGAGCAGAAGCAATCTTTGGAACCAGCTTTTCCCTTTCAAGCTAGAGTTCATTTACAGGAATGAATAAAAATACATTATTTTCAAGAGAAAAATGTGGAGATTAATGTAAATGCAAGTCTACCAAAATCCATATGATTTATAACCGAGGATATAAAGTCTTTCCAAATTTCAGCTCAACATGACTTCATTTCAGTAAACACAATATCTGTATTTCTTTATGTTGATTTACCCTTCAACACACTTTACCATACAGGCAGGAATAATTCCATTAGTTTTGTCCTTTGCAGGACAAGAGCTCTTATCTTTTTTTCACATTGCAGGAATACCATCCAGATTGCACTCATATTTCACATGTAGCACCATAGGGACTGTTCTTCAGAGCTCCCTCTCTAGATCCAGTGATGAAGAATCTGAATGTCTGAAAAGGTGGTGTTCATGTACATACCCCTATAGACAACTGCTTGGTATTAGCTATCTTGAAGACTTCCCTCTTTCTTGTTTGCCTGTCTAAATATCTCTTTTTTGTTTGCTTGTCTGCATCAGATTCTGATACTCAGTGTTTCTTTCAATTTCACACCTTCTAGTAAAGGCAAAACCAACCATTATGTAAATAATAGCTACAACCCTATAATGGGCAGTGCACCTCCCAGACTTAGTGGTCACAACAGAACATATTCCAAGAATATGTGGGCAGGAGCAGAGTGGAGTAGGACACTTGGTGACTTATAAGGCAGTGATGACTAAGTTAAGGGGAGTGATGAGGGATATGCGGATCAGACAGGGTGAACTGGAGAGCAGAAGAGGAGATGGAGAGACATGATTTCAACTAATAATGGAGAGGATAGGTATAATACACAGATAGGAAAGAAGTGTGCAAAAGTGCAGATGAAAAATTGCAGGAATACTAAAGAAGTATGTGGTAGAGAGGATTCCGGGGAAAAAGTTTGGAGAGTGCAAAAAGACAAAGGTGATTAAGGCCAACACATGATATGCAAATGAGATTGATACATAGATGATTCTGGACTCTGGTTAGAATAAGAAGGGAATGATTGTGGCACAGTATGTTGTAAATGTGGTGATATGGATGTAAATATTATCATATGTGGTGGGGTTGTCCATGAGTTCAGGTAGTATTGGATGGACTGCATGAGGAAGATCTGGACAGAGGTTTATGGAAAAAAGTGGAAGACAGTTTGATACTTATGTGTGTTTGTGGTAGTGGAAGGAGAGACAGAAGGTACTGGAAGCAAAGGATGAAATTGCAAATGGTAGGGATTTGAGGCTATGTGCAAGAAATTAGAGAAAATAAGAAGTAAGACAGGTAACAAGCCTGGAGCTGGTAAGGCAGGTGAGCAGCTGATTCAATGATCAAAGGGAAATGGATAGAAACAAAGTCCGAAGTAGTAACAGGATGGATATAAGAAGCAAAAAATACTAAAGCAAGAGATTCTAGAAAAGGACTAAGATGAAAACCAGTTAGAAGCAGAGATAACAATAAGGAAAGGAAAGGAAGAAATGAACAATTGTGGGAGAGTGGAACTAAGGGATTTATAAAAGAGAAATGAATAGATTAACAAAGGGACATGGAGTGTTTGGCTCCATTTAGATGGTGATATACTAGAATTTAATCAGATGAAGGAGTAACAAGTTCATCATAAGATGCATGCTATCATGTATAATCATAATAATAATAATAATACAAAAATAGTGACGGGCGGAGGATGAATGCATAACAGGATGTTAAATATGGTTACTGCATGTATTTCACAGTCAGTAGGGACGAAGCAGGGCAATAACTACCCTAGTAGAAATAATGGCACAGACTGGGATGATTTGGATGTACAGTCCAGTGAAATTAGAAATAAATATTGTAAACATTGTATAAAGCTAGCCAACCCAATACACAGATAAAATATATATGTCTTTGCTGCCAGTGACATGAGTTCAGGATATAACTCAGTCTATCAGTAGGGTCTACAGTGAGAGATAAGATGAAGTGACTGCTGGTGAGCTCAACTATCTCAGGGGGGAGGTTTAAGGGTAATGCTGCCTGTGCCACCTTTGGTATAGATCAGAACCTCACATGAGGTCTACTGAATTAAAAGGGGTGACACAACATTGTGATTTCATTGTACAATGCTACCAGCACCAGAGGCCCTACTGACTGATTGACACACAGATAAAGACTCTAGGTGTCATGGTCCAAAACTCTCCATAGAATTTCTTGATCCTGGGTCACAACTGATGAGTGCTGTCAGATTGATTCCTTAAGAACTTGGGAAGGTGGGATGCATCTTGGACAGCCTGAAAAGAAGCAATTAAAGGATTCAGGGTTGGTTGGATTGGATAGTCAAGGGAAAGAGGTAGCGGGCTAAGCAGGTTGAGTGCTAGAACAGGGTGAGTTAAAAAATATTGTGTATAATATTACACATGAAACTTTTTTGTTTTCTGTGTTAAAGTGCATTTTCACATTAATACTTAATAAAAAGAATAAAGATTGTACAAAAACATTCATTTATTGATAATCCAATATGAAAATAAACTGATATATGCAGTAAATTACTAAAGTTCTGCATGTCCATTATTTTCATCCTATTATCTTTGGAGAATTATCTTAATCTCTGCTGCAATCTCCATAACCGTGTCACAGTGTAATGCTAGGATACAGAAAGGATGTTGTTTATTTTATTGGATTAGCACAGATTTTATAATAAAACTTACGCATTGACCTATATAACATATGTGTTAGAGAAGAGGATATTGCGCTAAGCATAAAAGCTGCTTAAATAAGTCACCCCAGTGATGGGAAGACAAAAATCTTTATACTTTATGAGTCAAAACATGACACTTTAGATATCTGCTTCTGTCTTGCTTCTGTAACTTTAAATGATCGTTATTGACAATTAAGTAATCATCTTGGACCATGCAATACTTTATTTGATAGAGTTGTGACAGAGGACTACCTATGCAGCTCAGACCTTCTGGCTGAGACAATTAAGAGGCCTGCACTGTAACAGCACAACACAGTACAAGACTAATAGCCTTACATCCTTATTAACAAAAGTATTTGTCGGCAGTAAAGAATTAAAGCAAGCACTCCTCCAAAAATCAAATATTGGCAATTTCCTGGCCAAAGCACTGTTCTTGGAAATGGCTCTCACTACCCATTTAATTAGCTGAGACATATTCAGATTACTGTAGCTGATCACTACAAAATTATCGCCCCACTCTAGGCCAAGAAGAACAACATGGAGAATAGACAGGGGAAATGCAACATTTGATTATCTTGCATAACACGAAAAGCAGAATGCTGAAACATTACTGAATCCTTGAAAGTAAACTAAACAAGCTAGGTGATCTGACTTGCATGCCAGTAATAGGAAGGACCCACAGAACCTTGTACCTGCAGCCTGGAAAGATTGTCCCTCCCAGACTCATTATAATTAAGCTTCTCAAATCCACAGACTAATAATAGATTATGAAAATGTTAAAAAATGAGGAAACCAACCTGGTTCTGTGGTGCATATGTTTGGGGCTCTGAATGACAAACAGGTGACTGGTGTTTGATTTGTAGATCTGGCACTGGTGGAGACAGGCAGGGATGGAGAAAGGAGGAATATGGCCTGCATGCTGCTTCTGGAGATTTGGGAGAGTTGTATAAACTTGGAGGCATAGTGGGCTTTTGCAATTTCTCTGTATGAGACAAAGAAACGTCATCCTTATCCTTTGAGGCTGATAGCTGAGATTGCAAGAAGGAAATGTAAATTGTGAGTGTGAAGGGACAATCCTTTGCTGCCAGTCCAATTGTATATTGCCTTTTTCTTGAACTAGTTGAGTATGTGAAGCATGTTTGGGCAAAGAGTAGAAAAAAAGAACACAAACTACCCTGACAGTTTCATTAACAATGGCTATCTGGTTGAATTGGTCAGTTGACTGATGGGGGATAATGATCTACAAGGAACAGTGATAAACTGTAGCAGAAAAAAAAGAGAAAGTGAGACAACTCTTCCAAGTGTCAGGGGTCAGTGCCCACATACAGACCAAGCCTACTCACAACTGGCAATGCAAAAGCATTTGTTCAGTTATTCAGTTTTGCTAGAGTTATGGTCCTCACAATGCTTAAGAGCCTGGCCACATTGATAATTAAATGGGATGGTCAATTAGATATTTTTAACAACACAGTGCCATGACCTTTAACACCAATGCAGCAAGAGACTGCCTATCTTATCATTGAATTCCAAATTGAGATTGTTTGCCCCAGAAGTAGAGGCTATCCCTTCTCAAGCCAAGGTGGTTAAGGGGCCATGGAAGTTTGGGCCTTTTCCTAGAATTGGAAGATCCTCCTACTCAATTAATTGCAATTTCAGTCAGAATCAAGAAGTCCAATTTAATTTATCTCCATAGAAATGCAGTTTCTCCAGAAAATTTCCATCCTGCACTCTCTCCAGAAGACCAACCTGGGATGGAAACTACAGAACCTAAAACTGAACCACTTATTAAAACAAAGAGCAGAAAAATAAGCTGACATTAATCCAAAAGCTTTAACTTATAATATCTTTAACAAGGGTACTAAGAATGTTATGAGAAGGTAAACATCTGCAACTAAGACACTCAAGAAATCTGTCTAGTACTTAGCTATGAACTTATAAACATATATAGCTCCACTAAGAATAACTAGTGAGGTCTTTGCCCTCACCCAATTTTTTTTCTTCTGATCACTGCCTACACTAGTTTTTCTTTCTTGATAAATATCAATAAACACAGGAAAAACCTTGCTGATTCTTATGAAGTACTTAAAAGAGTACATGCTGAGTTGAACTTCTTCTTTTAAGAGCTGTACACTGTTTTCTATGATTACAAATCTTCAGCTGCTTTTTTTACTAAACAAAAGAGTGAAAAAGTATTATAGAGACTTCTACCATACTGGAAAGGTATCAGGTCTAGCAGTTCAATTCCCTCTTAGAAAACAGGTTTTATTTTAACAAATGTCAATGTAGGCTGATTATCAAAATATGTATAAGGACCCATCTGAGAGGTATGTCTATGTAGATATGACACCTCAGTCAGTGATTTTGTACTATACAATGTATATGGTTGCACTGAAGGTAACCCCACTTTATCCTCAGCCTTCTCCTAGATATCTTCTGTCTGTAAAGGCAGCAGCCCTATTTTAATGTGCAAATATTTCAGTATCACACTTGATTCCATTGTTGACAGGTCCCCCATCTGAAGAACAGGATAGCAAAACCTAAAGAGGGCCACAGCACCTCACTTTAAAAAATGCCTTTGCCAATATATATAATGAACTGTGCACTTTAACACTTTGGGGTATATGTTTATTTCTATCACTCAGAGTGGAACTGAATATTCTCTAGTGCATTGCTCTAAGGTTTGTTTACTGTCAACTGTGAGGATGTACAACTGTCTACTGATTAAACAGCTCAAGGAAAAAGCCACATGGTTGTGGAGGGTCACCCTTTCTTTTTTTTTATTGCATTAACTGCACATAATGGTATGCTTCCTTTGCAATTGTGGGAAAACCTGAAGATGAAGATTGCATGCGAGTGGATAACAGGTAGCTATGATATAAAGTAAGATTGACAAAGAATTACTAGACGAGAAAGCGACATGACAAGCATGCCTGATTCCTACTTAGCTATCTGCTTTAGAGAAAGGAAGATCAACAGACAATACTGAAAAAATGAAAATAAAGATGGCTTAGGAACACAAAACAAGTATTATATGAGCTAGCATGTGGCCATCTGCACACTAGAACCAAAATGGAAATGACTGGCTTATTTCTTAAAATGGTAATACAACTTAAACTTTGGTTAAGATTTCTGATAGAAATAATTTGGTCACAAGTTCACACTAGATCAGTCATTCTTTCACTATGTATCATTAGTCACATTAGTCCAGTAGTTAAGGCTCAAGATCAGAAATGCAGGATAGGGACATTAAAGTATTTCTTCAACCACTAGACCTTCCAACAACCCCAGCACAAGTCTTCATACATCTAAGACTCCTGGTTGCATTATAGGAAATTAGAGATACAATTATAGACCTACCTTTAGGGGAATCTCTAAAGGTTAAGTGGTATTGCTGCCATGTTCTAGAAGCAGTCAGTGGAGCACGAGCCATCAATGAAAGCAGGAGCTGACCGGTCAGTTTCACTGATTAACTGCGAAACTAAGACATCCCCCAAATCTGTGTGTAGACCATAGCAGTGGCATTGTCTTCCCACTGGCAGGAATACCATAGATCACTTATAGTATGGATCACTTAAGATTGTTCAAGTCCCTGTGTGTAAAAAAGTCCCTGATCCCTTCATCCACATTTGCTCTTGCCAGTGAAAGCAATCAACATTCTCCATAGCTCCACTTCTTCTGGCATTCTCAACAACTCCTGGATTTTTCCTTTTGTCTCATTGTATAATGGTATCCAAGAAGGCTGCCCCATGTTCCCCTTTCTTTTCCTTAATGTCATTTGAGTCTATAATTCAAGCTATTCTATAGGCCTGCTCTATTAAATGGTAGTCTTTTTACTCAATGCACTTGAAATACTAAAGCTTGTTGATGACTTTGTCATCTTTATACAGAACTCCTGGGCAGAAATCCCTTATATTACAGTCAAACTGTCTAACTTTATGCCAGTATTACTGGTAAATGATAGTAAAACAGAGTTTTTTGCAGTTAACAAATCATAATTACACAATTAACTCACTAGACATACTCCTGGTCATATAGTGGTATCAGAAAGAAAGAATTCATGCTCCTATCAAGCCATTATGGGATGAGCAAATAACTGTGGTGTGTGTTTGGATAAGACTAGGAATTCTGTCTTCTGCCAAGAATCTATGAATTAGCATTAATAATTCGACCACTATACTATTATATTAGACACTTGTCCTGGTCCCCTTCAATAAACACATCACACCGAATGACATTTGACAACCTTTATTAAAACTTCCATAACTTAGCTTTGTTCACCAACTTTATTAGTTGCAACTGACCATAAAATAGTTGATTCTAAACACAGCATAAACATCCTTGTAATGTTAATCAGGGCAGCGTACCTACTCACCCTGCCCCAGTAAGCAGCGTCCATACCTCTGCTCGCTTACTTTACTTATGAAGTGCCATCCTTTTAATGCTAATCAGGGCAGTGTACCTACTCACCCTGCCTAGTAAGCAGGGTCCATACCTCTGCTTGTTTACTTTACTTATGAAGCAGCGTCCCCATCTCACTTCATACACCATTCATTGAATTACCTTCCACCAAATAAGCAGCATCCTTACCTCAGCCTACTTACCTATTCAGCAAGCTTCCTCTAGCTGCTCATTTTCCTCTCCCCAGCTCCTTGAAATGAACATCCAAACACCAGAGGGGAAACAGAAGAGGGCAAGCCTGTCCCTCTTTAGTGCCAACCAGCTTGACAGGCTGTTCCCCCTCCCTTTTACCCAACATTGTTCAACCAACTACCTCCCATAATGGGAAGGGTTAAGCCAAACAACATTCAGTGTACCCATCATTTGTAAAGCCCTTAGAATCCTGCATACCATCCCTGAAACATGCCCTAATGAAACTAAAGTAGGATTACCCATGACTCTACTGTACCGCCGGAACATCCACTCCAAGAGAATACATTCCCTTTTTGACTGCTTTCTTGCAGTCACTAATCATGGCTCAACTTGAACGGAATGACAACCTATAGCTACAACCCTGTCAAGTGTTGCATATAACCTTAGCCCACCAAACTACCCAGTTCTGGATGTGCAATAACCCGATTACCATAGGGAATAGTCTATCTCCAAAACGTTAATACCCTAAGCACTCCTTGACCTAGTTCCTGAAACCTCGCCTATGCTCAGCAATGAAGTACTCTAAGTGCCCAGCCATAAACATCCCAATTCACTCAATACCAAATGACAATCTGCACTAGAACCCATGCCACTCCACTCAGAACCTCCTAGCAACTGTCCTAGCTAGAACACTGAAACTACTTACCATCCTTAACCCCTGTTTGTCCCTAGCCTTTTCCCTTGAAGGCTGTTTGCAGTATGACCATTGAAGGACAATTTTACCTATACCGCTAGCAAGTAATTAAATCCTGGCCTACAGCTGCCATATCCTGCAACCAAGCTTCCTTTAAACCTTCTAACTCTATTGTAACAACGCACCCAGTTTCTAAAATTGCCCCAACACAACCACCTACCTACCATTCTTCCTAAAACCCTACCTACAAAATTCACCCAAACCACAAGTGAAATGATCCTTGTGCTACTCTGTAAAACCTTAACCTGGTATGTAACATTAACACTACCTACTCAAAGGACAAATTTGTCACCCCAAAGATACCACCCATTATGAACAAACTCTGGCATCCTGACAAATACCTCATTGGCCCTCCCCCCAAATACGGTTCCAACAACTGGATGAGTAAATATAACCACCCCAAGGTTCCAAGCTCCTGAAAGCAAGGGTTGAACTTCACTGGCTTGCAAGAGCCATAGGGCTTTAGTCTAATAAATTCCTGTGCTCCTATGAATGTTGTGACTCTACTTATCCTGTGGGATCCCCACACTCCCCATAAACCATCCCCAACAGTTTTCCCCTGGCCCCCCTATCTATCTCTTCCTTACTTGCCTCCTATACCAATGCAATAATCAGCTCCCACTAATTGAACACAGAGCTCTAACATGCCTTAATAAAGTGATTACTCAGACCCTCATTGTGCTCCATTCAAGTGGCAACAGCATCCATCGTATCAAAAAACATCACCTTTCAGATGCTTTCTGCACTTCAGCAATTTCAGCCAGTAACTGTTGCCCACTTGTGCTCCCCATGTGTAACCTCCTCACACGCCACCACTTCCATCATCTGCGAACTCACTGTGTAGTGCCACAACTGGTACTCATCACACCACCATCTACAAAGAAAGGGACAAAAGTAAATCCTGTAAAATGTAAAGAGAAGGCTCCACCTTACACCCACCTATTCCAAATTATAGCAGTAGCGTTCCAAAACCCCCATCTGCAAGAAAGAAAAAGACATGTAAATCATCTAAAATATATAACACATTTCAAGACATCTTCAAAGACAACCTATCCTGCCATCCTGGGAAGGAATGTACAACCGCCACACACATTTATGGCAAAGCAGCCATAACTAAAGCTATGCTTCCAATGACCCTATCAAATACCCAATATAAATTTGACTACCAGTCGAGTATGTTACAACTAAACCCGACACATGAAGGGACGTATCACTATCCACAACCAGGGTAACCTTGCAATTCCATACCACATCAATTAGTGCACTGTATAAGCCAAGCTAACTTATTTTGTAAAACCATCTGCCTAACTCTTAACCTTCCATCTCCAAATGATGCACACTAACCAACATAATGTAGAACAGATGGACAAAATGAAACAAACCTAATAATAGCTTACTAGCAGCTTACAAAATATAATTAGGTATTATTTTAAATATTCCTCTTACAAACTTAAAAGATTGATAGAACAGGTTTGCATTAGCAGATATATTCAGAATTGTATGAAGTCTGCAACTCAAATGTCTGTCATTATTTCTGACAACAGTCTTAATACTTTGCCATAATTTGTCAGACGCCACCATTCTAAGGAAAAAAGGGTAAAAAGTGTGGAGCAAAATCTGAACAGCCTGTGAAAATCTGTACCATAGAGAGGAATGCCCTCCTAGCGTGGCAGACACAACTGCTGTTTTGTTGACCAGTATCCTCAACTCTAACCATACCCTCCCCCACATCCATTACCACAGCACTGCACTTGCAGCCCACAAACAGATACCCTCTACTTGGAAACATTCTGCTCACCAAGCGCAGGAATTGACTATTCCACCACCACCTAAGTTAATCCATAAGCAATGGACTACTAAACACAGTTCTGCACAACACCACGAATCACGTGCTCACCACAGCAACAATGACAAATCTCTAACATTGTTTTTAATTACTTCTACATCAAAGCAATGCAGAATGAATGACCACTTACAATATTTAGTGAGACACAGCTATACTTCAAAGGCAAATTGCAATAACTTATGCTGAAAGTTTGCTTAGTTTGTACTCGAATCACCACCCGCAGCACCAGGAAACCAACATAACTACACTTTACACATTCCAAATAAGACTTATTTCAGGACACAAAAGGGAACAATTAAATTAAAGCTCTGATAAATCAAATCTGGAACAACAAAATCCCTGAACCCAATCCTTTCTACAACAAATTATGAGTATATCCTACATTGTCTCACCGCTAAACTGTGGCAAACACTGGAGCTTAGCATCCATCATTTTAGCTATGTAGAAAATGACAAACTCCCATTTCACAACTCAAATGACTATACCAGCTGCACTGATTGTCATCAAATTAATTTTAGATATCTATTTTATCAAGCCAAGCAAAGACACAAATTCAAAATGGACTATGGCAATCTTCCCCCAATACCCAAATGGTACCTAAAACAATTGACTTCTAAAAAAAAAAAAATTCTGTTCAGCAGGCAATATATACCGCATTTTACCCAAACAACAATGATACAGGATAGACTACTCCCATAATGTAACCTGCTACAGCCAGATCATGCTTGTAGCAATGAAAGTTACTAAATATATTATTCCACATTTGTCAATAACCAATTAATTTGAAATGCCGACATACCGCAGTTAAAAATTCCTATGTCCTTCAATGGTCATACTGCAAACTCGAAAAGCAGTCAGCTACCAAATGTCCAAATGTCTGCTGAAATCCTCCATGATGATTATGGAATGACAAAGGCTCCCATCACATGAGATCAAGAAAATGGCCACAATCCATAAGGAACTGACCCACAACCATATCATAAACACGAACCTTCTACGGTTGATTTCCATTTCCTTGAAAACCAAAAACTTACAGTACGGCCTGCCCATTCCACAGTGCCACCTCCCTTCAATAACCACGGATACCTTTTTAGAAGTGTGGCAACCCCTTCCCACTTAACTGTTAGTGACCCTGTGTGTAAGCACGCCAACATGGACAGAAACTGAGACTCGTGACCCATCCCCAGCACAAAACCCACTTGCAACAGGATGCACTGTACAGCGCAACAACTAACAATAAAATTATTTCTAAAACACACCCAATCTTATTCAGATTAGTAAATGATTCTTAATACAAGTAGCCATTTTAATTGGGCGTATAAGATATTTAACTAAAATGCCCAATACCCCCATGGAGCAATTCAAATTAACCCAATGTGTAACATGAAAACCAACTCAAGCCTGACACTTAACAGGTCAGTCATCTCAGTAAGACAGATGCCGTAAGCAAGCAAGCTCAAATTCCCCAACTACCCAAATTAAATATAACATAGTAAAATCTCAAGTATTGTACTTCCAAACATAATGAGTGAACTACACATAAAACTAGCAAAACAGTTTGACGTTCTGCTTTAATGAGATTCATAGCAGAGAGTTGTGAACAAACTTCAATACTAATACCACGTCTAAAAACCCTCCACTACAACACAAGTAAACAAAATTCCCACTACTAGAATCAACCACACATGCTCTACTTTGTCCCCCTTTAAATATGTTGCTGTAATGAGAACTCACTACCTAAAGTCCTTGCACTGCTGCCAGTCCCTTTCTAATGCTTGACCTTTGTCACCGAGTGGAGCAGATACTTGTTTGCTCGAAATGCTTGTTCACATTGTTTTTTTTTAATACAGTCAAGTAAAATACCAGGGTTAATTAGTCAGTTTATGTAGAACTGCTTTTCTACTGCAGTGAATCAATCATACTTCGATATGTAGGCAGACTCCATTTAGTCTCGCCAAACTTTCTCCCCTATTACATGAAAGAAAAAGCAGGGAATATAGACTAGGTCAGAAAACAATGCCTGTTTATATTCAAATATTTACTGTCCAAGTAAACACTTTAGAGCTAAAGAATGTTACATCTATGTAAATAACTTAAGTGTTAATGGTAATCCATGACAGGAAAGGGGAATCCTTCTCTCCCACGGGAATGTTATTACAGCAGCACACGTGCAGAGAACCTTGTCGACAAGAAAATTCACAGCACATGAAAAGCCACTTGGCTGGCCCAACCCTCCATTACACTGTACTCCAAACCACTGCCACAGCTAGTGCCAAAATAAACCAATGAAGGTGAACACCTCCTTAACAAAACACTGGCTGTAAACGTATAAGAGCAACGGACCTGCTCCGCATCACGACAAACTCAAAGCGTGGAGGAACAAAAGCACAAACCAGGGCATACCTGAACCATTTAGTCACAAAACTCTGAATGATTGACCCCAACAGCCACTCAAACAATAGGAGTTGTGTTACTATACCTAGCCTACAGGATGCAAGCGAAAACAAAACAACAAGAAAAAACCCACACAGATGCAGCAGGAATGATGAAGCACCTACTTTGCCCCCCTCCCTTTTTTTTTCTTTACAGTGCATACCGCCATATGGAGCCAGTCCCTTGGAAATCAACCCCAGGAGCAACTCACCACCCCTATCACCACCCCCAAGACTACGCTCAAAAAAAAAAACAAGAGGATTCTTTTCTCACCTCTCCCTTCTGTCACTGCAAGGCCTACCAGATCAACACCCCACCCCAGGTTGTCATGAACATGATCTTGCACTTAGCAAGTACATGCCAAAATGTGATTGCTTACCCAGCTACACTTATCTAAATATCTTAAGCCCCTCCCTACCCTTATCTCATTACCTCCCAATCCTCCCTGCCCTTACCTTTCCTTTCACCAACCCACGTAACACCCATTAATATCAATCTAACCCCTCATGAAGATGTCCCGGGACAACTTGGTTTGTTGCCAAACTTCATTTGAGCTACAAAGTGGTAGCATGCGGACTACCACAAATCAGAAGTGAGCATGTCAGTTCATATGGCAGGGAAACACTTAGAGGGTAGCAATGCAAGTGTTGTATTATTCATCTAAAGAAGAGGTCCTGTGGTTTGTGGACCTTAGACTTTACAATCTGTCTTTCAAATTAACAAATTTTCATAATCTACAATGTAACCAGGTTCTCTAGTTTTAGCAAGAGAAGGTTATCTTGAAAACCTCGACTATCCCTGCTTTACTATGGTATACTACAAAACTGGCCTCCTGGCATAGGTTAAGAAACATACACAAAGTGTTCTCCATTTTTCTCAATCAGCAAAAAGCATACATTAATTCAGGGTCCATTTAAAGAAAAAGTCTCTCTGTGGATGCATCTTATGCTAAAATAGGTAAAAAAATGAATGTTGGAAGGAGTGACTGTGAGAACAAATGTATATCTTTGGCGTTAGACCATCTTGTCAGATTTCTCCAACTGATGTTCTTTCACAGAATTCTAGCATTTGTGCTTCATACAAAAAAGGACTTTTGGAAATAATTACAAAAATGGCATACATTCATTTAATCCCCTCTTACATGGTTATTAACATCACTCATGTTGACACATACTTAGGCCAAATTTCCAGCCAATCCACTCAATCTGACTTAGTCAAAGTATTATTATTGTATAAACTGTTGGCAACCCTTTAATGCAACACAGTAAAAACAAAATAAATCTTAAACACATTTTCTCCATATATAATGGGTTTTTCATTGTATTTTCAATATAGTGCTTAAATCTCTTTCCAATGTGTAAGGAGAGCTAGCACCTTCTCAATGTATGAAGTTTTTGGTGATGATTCCAGGCTGTTTTTCCTCTATGACAATTTTCTGCCACCATTCCAAAGTTATTTAATGGGATACAGGCGTACAGCCACATGTAAAGCTGTTAGCATTATGCTGGTGACTTTATTGAATAAATTTTATGTTCATCTGTCAAAGTTATTTGGGAGGCATTAACTAAACTGACTTCTGAAGATTTAAACTTACACAACTCTCTGTCCTAGATATTTAGAGCTTATTGTCTTGTCCCCTTCTACTACCCCCTTAACAACCTCTTCAAGAATGTATGACATACATCTGCAGCGGCTGCAAGAAAAACTACTGTTAAGCAATTAAAGTTTCTATCACATATGTATCTTTCTTTCTCACTCTGTCTCACTCTTCAGCCTTTATGTGGAACTGAAAGAAATGAGGTTTCCAAGAAGCTGACACTTAATTGTCATGTCTGCTTTCTTAGAAATTTCTGCTCAGGTTGACTCATTTTGATTTTATACACCAAAAAGAATATGCAAATGTGTTCTGTTACCTTTCTCAGTCTATGTATTCTCTTTATTTCTTCCTTTTCAGTAATTGCGCAGCAAACCATGTCACTTTTATGTCTTAATTCTATCACAACTGACATATCTGCAAAACTCTTTGAATGTTACTTGGTTGTATTATTTAATACACAGAGACTGTTGGGTCAGCAGGATAGCTAAGTGGTCAAGCTCTTTTTCTCACAGCTCCATGGTCCAAATTCAGTTATGATCTCAGGTAACTGTCTGTGTTGAACTTGCTTGTTCTCACCAAGTCTGGTTGAGTTTTCTACCACATCCCAAAAACTTTCTGGGTAAGTGAATACAGCTGTCTATATGAATTGCATTTATCTTTACACATGTGGTTAAAAAGGGTCTGAGCACTAATTTGGTTAAAAACATTAAATGAATATGCTGAGTTCCCTCCCATATTCTAACAAATTCCAGTTAATTCATTACACTAAGCTGTCTGTAAACATTGGATGGATTTAAAAAAATCTATGTAACATGAGCAGCCCTGCTTTAATCCCAAATCGATTTAAACGTCATTAATCAGAAACCCACTGACCACTAAGCTGAAATTAGAATCAAAGAGCACATTCACAGTCCCCATTCTATAAAATGCTTAAATATACAGTTTTACCAGGCACTCCTATAATGCTTTGGATAACGTTTAAATGTTTGTCATGATTCAACAACAGTAATGCACAATCCTATTTTCATTTTAAATTAATCTAAAACAGAATCTGTACAATATTTATAAAATGTGTGTGCTCCTAGGTTTATAGGTTAATAGTAGGCTGTTAATTCAGGGTGCCGTTTGTAGATTAGCTACAACACCCAAACGGTAGGTGGCCATTGTTGTGACTACTTTGTACCTAGTTTTGACCCCTTTCTAGGAGAGCTTCGGGGACCAGACCCAGGGTGCATACATGATTGCTTATCCATTCATCTACATTATGTTTAAAGAGGATGGGGAGCTACTTTGCTTTACATCCTAAAGAAGACTATTCTGTAAAAAAAGGATTCTCTGAGATATATATCTATCTGACCACCAAGTTCTATTTATGTTTTGGTGGAAATTAAGATCTCCTGAGAAGAAGTTGAAGATGTTATTAGTTTTGCTGATGTCTAGGAGGTCACACAGGACTGGATCCTTGGGTGCTTTGTAGGCTAGACAGAGGTCATCTCTCAAAGAGTCTGTAGGAAACAAAAAAGAGAGAAAGTGCACTAAAATGGTCTGGGTAGCTCAAGAAAGAAATACCTTTGATTATCATAGTAAGAAAAAGCTGCAGCTTTTCAGGCTGAGTCATAGCAAAGGGAAGCACATTTCAAAAAGGCCATTATAGTCTGTTATGGGCCTAATGAGAGAGGAGTAGAGCGGAATGATGACTTCCTAAGATCTGGAAGAAATACCCCTAAGAATTAATCTGGTAAGATAAACAAATTTCCTAACAGCAGTGGATACATGGTAATTAATGGATGGTTTGTTGTTAATGAAAGTGCCCAAGTCCCTAATAGATGAGTCAACTTTCAAATGGGGTGCCATCCATGTAGTAGGTGCATGTGTGCCCATTTTTGCCTGATGACACAGTGTACATTTCTTGGCATTTAATTTTTAGACCATGGTCCAGCACCTCTTATTGGTCTGTGTTAGTCTTGGGAAGTTAATAACAACTTCAAGTCTGAGGTCGTTATAAACTTGCTCAGGTACAGGCCCATGATATCAGACTTGACATCAGATAAGTAAATAACAAAGAGAACTATACAAAAAAGAAGAAGTGGCCCTAGAAATGATCCATTGGGAGATGCCACTGGTAACTACTCTCTTCAAAGGGAACATGCCTCCCACACTAATAGATTGATCTGTGTCTCTTAGTCAGTTTGCAATTCAATGGATAACTTAAAATTTTACATTTAGTTTGACTAGCTTGTCAATAATGCCAGAATGCTGGATGGTATCAAAGGCCTTAACCAAGTCTGGGAAGACAATGTGAACTGTCTTTCACATCATAATCTCATTACTTAAGAAAAGCAGGTCTCAGTGCACCTCTAGCTGACTTGCAAGTTTCAAAAATACAGAGTATGCTTCAGTTCAGTTTCACCCCAGGCCCTATATGTTTATCCACTTTTTCTTTTGTTTATATTCCTGTCTCCATTAAGTTCATTCTGTGAGGGTTTGAGGGACCAGACCCAGGGTGTATGCATGACTACCCATCCATTAAGTTCATTTAATACCGTTTTGAACTTTTTTGTAAGAATATTTTGGTGGGTTGGTATATAATGACAGTACTGTTTTTGATCATCTAAATCAGGAGGTTGTAGTAATTAAATATTTTTTTACCCCAACTTTCAGTGATCTCAATTTATGTATAAAAGTAAAAAGAGCTTTCAGGGCACAATCTAACATGTTGGAGATGCAGGGCATTGAAGTCCCTCCCAGAAAATTCTGCTTTAATGGTAAGTAACTGATTTCAGTATTCACTACAGTTTACAATGTGCTGTGTTTGTAGTTACAGAGCTCCTAAAAATGTCCCTTACATTTCTGTTATACAACTGCTATATCTATATAGATGGATAGATAGCTGGATTTAGATATTAGATAGACAGACAGATAGACAAATAGATAGACAGACAGACAAATAGATAGATAGATATATAGATAGATGGACAGACAGACAGACATACAGATAGATAGATAGATAGATAGATAGATAGATAGATAGATAGAGAGAGAGAGAGATACAGCTAGATTAATCCATATTACATGATAGCATTTTGCTGACTGAATGAGTAGTGCCATAATGAAGCTAAGTACTGCCAGATTTAGCTTAAAGATGCATCAATACCTCTCAATTGTCCAGAATTTCACAGAAAGTCCAGATTTTGTGCATCACACCTTTGTTCTGTCCCCCCTGTTTAATGGCAAATCATTGAGGATGACAGTTCTAAATAATGACAGGCTTTTGAATTTCAGATGTTACATCATTCAGAAAACACATGCTAGTACAAAACCTGTTATATTAGCCACTTTGAATGTTTACAACAGCAATATTTAAACTCTGTTTTGACTTGTATTGCCCTCACCCATTATTTTTGTCTTTTAATGAAATTATTGTGCTGAGAGGTTGAGAGGTATGTGTGTTTTCCTTTGCTCCTGGTTGCATGACCACAGAGTTGGTGTATATTAAGAAGAGTGTGTGGGAAGCATGTAGGTTGATGGAGTTGTTAGTGAAGTAAATTGCATAGAAGTAATACATAGTGGAGAAGTGATGGTAGTGTTGTCCTAAAGTATTTTGTATAAATTTCATTGAGGCTTTGAGATTGCAGTATTCATATGTTTTTGACTTAGTTTTACAGTCTGCACTGTTGAATTATGGAATACAGGGTTACAGTATCTTTTTTGTCAATGTGTTCATGATAGCTTCTATATGAAACATCAGACAACTATGCTCAATTACTTAGTCCTCAGTTAAGGGTATTCTCTACACATGTATATATGTATATACACATGTATACACAAACACACATATACATAAGAGTACATTCATGTTAGTTGACCGGATTGTAATTGGCTCAGAAAATGTCTATCACAAACAGTAAACCTTGACGCAACAAACCTTAGAGCAGGCTGTAACATGAATTTTGTAGGCTCTTTAAGTCAAGATCTCCTCACTTCTCATAGTTGTTGAAATGGGATTTACAAGAGTCCAAGAGCTGACAACAATTCACCTGATTAAACAGACTGCTTATATATATGGGCCTAATGTAGATGACTGAACCACCCTAATGCCGAATGTAAAACACTGACAAAATAAGTTTGATTATACACAATAACTAAAAAAAAAATCTGCTCCCAATATTAAAAGTAAAAACACAACCATGAAAAAAATGAAACCAAAAGTCCAAAATACCACTGAAGAAAGCCAGAGTCAGTAAAATCCACAAACAGGAGTTTATTAACACACTCTCTGTAGCGCCTCAGCAGCTAACTGCCTTCCAGGAGTACAAAATAAGACATCTACCCACTATCCTTATATACTGTTAAAAATACAGTCAATTAAACAATTAAAACAAAACCCTCTGTAACACTAGCTTCCAGTTCTTCTGAATACTGGCAGTGTTATGGAAAGGTTTTAATGACATTACAGTGTAAGGTTGGGGTTGGCTGTAGGGACAACATTAGGGATAGGGTTAGTCTCCATTACTAAACAGGCACTGTACTACAGGTGTTTTTAACTAATAGGAACATGAATATATCAGTGTCTTTTTCATCTTAACATTTAAAAGAGAAAATGCTTTGAAGTCTGAATGGGTTCAGATATTTATCAAAAATATCCAAACTCTGGTGTTTCTTTAGCTGAGAGGACATACCTAATTCACTCAACAAATGAAACGGGGTAGTCTTAGAACATGGCAGCTAGACTGGGAGCAGAATCTAGGGCTAAGTTCTCTGAGAAAGAGTGAACAGAGATTAGTTTAATTCATAAAAGGGCAACCAAATCCAAAACATTTAGAATTTTTGGATAGAAATGTCTTTGTAAGTGTTTCTGTTCCCCAGAAAATGTTCACAGAATATTTTCAAGGGTTAGTCCACAAGGCTGGAGATACAAGGGAGATACTAAAGAGGATTAGTCACACATTTTTAGTGTTGCCAGTGATATAAGGATATATAGAAGAACTGCAGAAAGTAATAGACTTATCACTCAGCTGTAAGTTGTGTTAACTAGAAAAAACTTTCCTCTCATTTGAGGTGGGTGGATAAAAATGCAGATATATATTAAAATTTTAATATAATTAATATTATTAGTGTCCAAAAAGCTATAACTAGAGGCTTGAAGAAGGAAACAACACCCCATTTTTTCTGAAGTTATAGACTCTTATCAGTAACATAGATCTTTTGACTAACAAGAATAAATGAAAGTTAGGGTGCCTTGTGAAAAATAAGTGGGCACAATGGAATTTATTAAGAAAAAGTTATCTGCTTTCCTAGTAACTGATCTGGACATTAGTTTATATTATCATAATACCATAAAGGGCCTACCATACACTAGCTAGGTGCTGGGACTACACATGTTAAGTCATGGTTTTCTAAGTGATTTGTTCATTGACTCTGTTTGATGGAGGTGTGTTTCACTATTCTTGAAATGTGTAATTGTTAAGTTTCCTTTTAAACTATATCAATTTATGCATAAGGATTATGTATAGTATCTGTACCTTTTGAATTGATTTATATCTTTTTTTGTTAATAAAGCTCTCATTAAACAATGGAGATTCTTGAAATTAATGCTGACATTTTTACAAATGCTGGCACTAACAAGAGTCCAGGGAAGGCACATATTCTGGGACCCACAACACCCTAAGGGCCCAGTTTTGTGATTTTTTAATTCTATCTTGGAACTCACATTTGACAGCTGATCATAAGGTTTCTTGCTCCTGTAGACAGCAGTCACTCTTTCGGCCACCATGACTCTCTGGTGACTAGGAAATTCTGCAACTTTGCACAATTTATCCTGCATTGCATCTCCTGAAGGTCCAAAGAAGCTGTAATTCACTTTAGGCCCATAAATTAATACAGTGTCCCTTTTGTCATGTACCTCATAAAGCATCACCACCAACTTCTACATTTCATAGCTAAACATTACCTGATCTCAGTACTATTAGCTACTCTGACAGATTAGAGCTCCTGTCCCCTTACTCAATGTCATATTGACTCCTGAGTGGTAATATCTTCTTAACCTTCTCCTAAAGAGGACCTGTGATAAAGAAATACCTGACCTAGAAACCGAAATACATACTACCACATCAAGTTCACCAAATGGCAAGGCAACTACCTAAACTTTCATGTACCCCAATTATAGACAATACTGCCTTTACATAAAAATTTGAGCACTTCCCTTGCAACCTTTAAAGTTGGTCAGAATGACTGGATAGGCGATTGCAATTTTTCACCTGAGATATGTTGGTAAAATTAACTTAACAGAGGGAATTATTAATCTTTGATCAGCACTGTGTGATGTGGCTGAGTTTCCCAATGGTCTCTTTTGACAGTCAGATTTAAAATAATTTATGACTCTATGACTCTCTTCTACATGAGTCACCATAATGAATGCACAAGTAGTGAAGTTGTCCTTGAATATAGACTCTTGTGATCTTTAACAAGTATCTTTCACCTTTAGGAGCAGGGCTGCCTAACTAACAAAATAGTTCAGTTTGCATATAGATAACCTCTCTGCCAGTCTAACAAACATGGGCCAAGTGAATGGTATATTTATGTAATGTCATATTAAGTAAACAGTCTAAGCAAATTACAAAGTGAAACAGAAAATAGCAAAGGTACACTGGTTGTCTAAAAACTAGAGCATGCTATTATTTTTGTGTTTATTGTTGTATATGTTATGTAAGTGACTGCAGAAAGACAAAAGTGTTTCCATCCAGTATTGCCAGCAGCCAGCTCAGTGATATCCCGTCAGACCAATAATTTTTCAAAACATAAAAATATGCTCAAAATTCAAATCATTCAAAGATAAACAACTAAAGACCAGAAGGAAATCCAGAACAAAGAATCATGGTGGCTTCATGGAATCAGACTGTTACTGATGTTATTCAAGAAAGACTGAATTACTTGTTTCAGATATGAATTGCAGTTATGTAATATCTAGGAGAAAAAAAATATTGCAATCTCTTCATATTTCTAGAAGTACCATCTACCACTGAAGATGACACAGTTAGAAACTGTCATACTTATCAATCTCTTTGAGCTCAAAATCTGGACAAAGCCATAAATAATGGGGTACAAAGGCCCAAAAATAGGTGCTACACTTTTTAATATTGCTCTTACAAACTTAGAAAGTTGATAGAGTAACAGGTTTTGCATTATCGTCAATTTTCTGAAGGTTATGAAATCTGAAACTCAAATGTCCATCACTGTTTTTAACTTCAACCCTTAATGGTTTATCAACAGTTTGCCAGAAAAACACAATTTTATGAGAAACAGACCAAACATATGAAGCAAAAATCTATACAGTTGAGAGGTATGGAAATTGTCAGTCATTAAAACAAAACAAGATGGAAATAACTGAATGATAACATGAGCAGAAAAAGCAGATACAATTTAAGTAGAAAAGTATCGGATAAAAGAGGAAGTACTACTATATGACAGACAGTGAGAACATGACTGAGCAGGGAAGATTAAGATATTGTTTAAAGTTGAAAGGTTCAAAGGTTAGACAGCATACTAGCCAAACTTAATTTGAATAAAACCACATGATTTGCACGATTTTCTTCATTTTTTGGGAGGAACAGTTGTTTAGATGGCACTATCAGCAATGTCTGTAGCATTCATTAATACAAAATGCTTAATCTGAAAAATTAACAATTCTAGAAGTGACTCAAAATATCTGAAGTAAAATATTATCACCAATGTATTTTTGCTTTTAAGACAAATTGTTTAGTGTGTGTGCAGAGAGTAGGGGTATGAAACTGACCAGAAGCAATTTAAAACTTGATAGAGCAGTTCCTATCTGCAAGGACATTCATTAACTGTCCCAAAATGAGCAGTATGGCTCATGTTAAAAATGCAGTATCTTGTGATTCAGAGACATGTGAGTTGTGATGAGGAAATACCTCATTATTTGCTAATTTGTATGTCTCTGAATCACAGTTAACTACTGCAAAGTGGAGATTAGCATATTTCTCTGTAGTTTCCTGCAGCTGCATTGTGTAGGCAAAAGCAGCCCTCTCCCATGAGTCATCCTACAACACACATGTGTGTGCATGGTGCGCACACACAACACGCACACACATGTGAGCACACACACACACACACACACACACACACACACACACACACACACACACACACACACACACACATACACACACACACACACACACACACACACACACACACATCACAATCTCCATGCATGTCTTAACATCCTTGATATCTCCATCCTGGTCCTAGGCTGGTAAAGAAGGTTACAGTCTCATCTCTGGTGTCTAGTATTCCTCTACCCTCTCCAATCCCTGTACTAGTTTAGGTGACATTAAGGCAAAAGACCAGTATCAGTGATGTCTAGTGTTCTCCCACACCTGATCCCCATGGTAGTTTAAGCATCTTTAAGACACAAGACTAGTATCCTGGTGTCTTGTATTCTCCCTACCACAATCCCTGTACTAGTTTAAGTGTCTTTAAGGCACAAGACTAGTATCCCTGGTGTCTAGTGCTGTCTCATCCCTGATCCCTCTGCTAGTTTACGTGCTGCTAAGGCATAAGACTAACATCGCTGGTGACTAATTTCCCCACTATCCCTCTTACTGAGTAATTCCTGGTAGCGTGTGGTCCCTCCCACAATCAATATTGTTGACTCTGCACATTTATCTAGTGGTGTGTGGATGTATGACAGCCATCCCTAACTACCCCTCACACACACACACACACACACACACACACACACACACACACACACACACACACACACACACAAACACACACGCACACACACACACGCACACACACACACACACACACACACACACACACACACACACACACACACACAGACACACACACAGATACATGCACAAACACACATACACACGCGCACACACACTCACACACACACACACACGCGCGCACACACACACACACACACACACACACACACACACATGCACACACACAAGCAGACACACACACACACACACACACACACACACACACACACACACACACACACACACACACACACACACACACCACTACCCTTTCAATCACACTCACAATCTCATCCATACTGCCATTGAGACACACACACACACACACACACACACACACACACACACACACACACACACACACACACACTCATGAAGGTGCTTAGCTGACCCCCTCACTAACACCCCTACTGCTACCTCCCAGGCAGACACACACTCACATGCTTCTTGTATACACTCATGCAAACACCTCCTATCCCTACCTTACCAATAAACTACCCAATTCTTATCTACATTTTGATGGATGATCATGGCCTTTTGGCAGTTATCACTACTGAGACATAGTAGGAGGATCCATTCTAATCTAAACATGCTGTGAATTGCCTCATTTAGCATGTAGCATGGCCTTAGAAACAGCCTGATCTGGTGCTGATTGCCTTCATGCTAGAGCATTGTGTTAAGGCTGTCTCTGAATTCCATAAGGTTTCCACAAGGTTTACATGAGGACTCTGCCCCTTTTCATACCAATGATCAGAAACATTGAGAAGTGACTGAAAGGATGACATCTTGGAAATAATTGACAGCAAAGTAGTTCTTTTGCAGGGTTGTTGGGCTCCCTTTACATGACAACTTGAAAAAATCAGCAATCAAAAAGGATCTCAGAGTAAAATGACTGCTCCTATTGCCTAAGTAGCATCAAGTAAAAGAGCTTGGGCAACTGGTATGGATAGCTTTTTGGTGTCTCCTACAAGAGGTGTGCTAGACACACTGTGCTCTCAGAAGAGAAAAGAACATGCTGGAGAGATTATAGTGATCAGCCTCTGTCGAACTGTCTGAGGATCCTGCACAATAAACCAATGACAGTTTTTGATGAAATACAGGAAATACATCTGCCTTACCCACCTTCCTACCACCAGGGCTATCACCAAAGCCTTGGAAGGGGTACCATTTTAGGAATCTGCATCTAACTGCAAAACAATTCACTATAGCATACAGCTACTATAGTATAAAAGCTGTATGGTCAGTCATCTGGAGAATATAAGAAAGTCTGTGTGGCTAGTAGTACAAGGGTGCATGGCAACTGTCAATAATACAACAGTGTATGGCCACTCTCTTGTGATAATGTGGATCCCGTATCCAAATCATATTTTAACAGTGACACAGGGCAACCTGTATATACCATATTGGAAGACTCTGGATGTAGCTGACGCCTGCATTTCCTCTGTCATATTTTTGAATCATGCGGTAGATCAGCACAAGAGAAACTTCCATGCATCTCTGCTGACAAGATCCATAGTCACACTTTTTATACATTACGCAAGCTGAAACTTTTCTTGTGTCGTGTCATATGTTTATGTACACTGGTTGTTATTTTTTGAGGAACAAAGAGAAAAGAAAGTTAAGAAATGTTATGCTTTATAATGCTTACAGTTAACTTCACTTTGAGCTGGAAGTTATATTAGCATTGTAGGTGTCAAACTTACTTCTTTAAAAAGACAAAATTGTTAGTTCATAGCTATGCAATGAGCACAGAGCACAACAGTATGAACTATCACAGCTGAAACTGGCTACAGAATATGGGACAGCACCATGTGAAACTGAGCACCGTCCATGTATAGTAACATAAACACAGCCAACATGTCGGAACAGATCTGCTGAGTCACTACCATATAATCACTGGTTTAAGAGCCAGTCAGGAGCTGTAAAAGTGAATGTCAGGCTGAGAATACGGCAGTCTGTAATAACTAGAAAATAACTAAATATATTCCACCTATACAGCATAGTGGTTTTCATTGGAAGACAAAGATTAAATGTATTTTTATATGTGGACATTAGTCAGTCAGATTGCCAAGCATGTTTAGTGAGGGTAGGAATAAATCAGATTACTGCACTGTAGACAGTGATGTTCATCATTAGATCACTGATGCAGTAGCCTTAAGCAATGTAGGATGGCCTGCCAAGACTGAACCAGCTTGGCAACTTCCAAAGTTTTGGGCTCCTTTCACATGCCCTGGTCACTGTTTTGTGTAAGGGATCCAGTGAAAAACCAGTGGCAAGGGAGCCAAAAGCCAAAAATTGCTTGCCATCAAAGAGTGCAAGCCTCTTCAGGTTTATTGTGATCCACAGTCAGTGTTTATTCTAACCTGGATAGATAAGTGCCACATTGATGACTCCCTTCCACACAATTATTTTACCAGAAAAGTGTCTTGTTCTGTTGACTAAGCTTATTTTAAGACCTTTCTGTCCCTTCTTGTTTTAAAAAAATGCCTTCAAGCTCAGATTTTGTTGTTGTACTTCAATGAGAGAACTAACATGTAAAATTGCAGTTTTGTTTAAAAAATACCAATATTTTACTTCAGAAGTTTTTTTTTTCTGTGTGATTTATTCTTTAGTTGCCAGGCTGGCCTTTGGTTATTTTTCCACAAAAAAGGTTAACTTTTTCTGTCACAAATTATGAACGACCCTTCTCTGCTCCAACTGGCTGCTTTTCAGAAACTATTTTCAACTGCAAGGTGGTCTTGAGTCCCTGTAGGATTCCCAAACTTTCTGGTTATTTATATATTTTTTTTATTTGTGTGTGGAAACTTACTGCTTATACACTACCTTGTTGTAATGGGCTTGGAGAAATGTTTTAGCTACTTATCACTAAAATCTTTTATCTCAGTAACTACATTTTTAATCACAAGGTACCACAATGTCTTTTCGGCTTTGTTATCTGATTGTGACACTCCTTTCATAGCTAGAACATGGACCAGGGTCCTGTTAAGAGTACTGATCTGCTCTCAAGTCACAATAAGAAAAATGTTATCTGGGAGACTTCAGTCATCAGTCCAGCTTCCTTCCTCTTTGCCTTTGCCACTGATGGGTAACTTTGCTGTGATCATCAGTTGTTCTTCAGAGCATTCATCTCTTCCTTGGTTCGTCCGGTGTTCTTCCTCAAGATGCCAACATGGACCAGGGTCAAGCACATCCTGTGTCGCTGAACAGTCACCTTCAATAGACAAGGGAGAACCACCATTGCAGGTTTGGGGAACAGTACCAGGAGATGCTTCTTCTCTGCAGTACACAAGAAGCCTTTTTCCCAGAGTAAGATTCATCTGTTGAGCTTCCCTTTTTTTCTAGTAGGTCTCACAGGAAGTGAAAGCATAAGTCTAGACATTTTTTCTGACTTGAAGCAGGTTTTGGTAAAAGGATTTCTGTCTTTGATTGATGATTTTTTTCCCCCTCTGAAGAAAAGGAACATAATTTCTTCCCTTTCAGTTTCTAATTCTCACTCTGAGGGAAGGGATTTAGATTGACTGTCTTTAAAAAAATCTCATTAAGGGGTGGAGATTCTAACTGTAGAAGGAGCCTTTCTTCAGATTTCCCACATGAAAAATTATCTTTTTATAAAACTATTTATTTATATATTTATTCATCCTTTGTTGAGAAGATTAGGCCTACTAGGCTAGTAATCTCTTTTCAGGGAAGACTCATAGTGTTAATGATACTACTAAGAGAAATTTGGCCAGAGCAGCAAGGAACTTCATCTACTATTTTTGACTGGTGCTGTGGAATCTTTTACATCCACTTGAGCTTCCACCAATTCAAGCAGACTCAATTTAATGTCTAATCTAACTTGCTAAAATGATGGAATTTTTTCAATGGGAACAAAAAGACTTGTCTAAATCTCAGCAAAGATATTATTACTTATCATAATTAGATTTTCTTCAACCTGTACCTGCTTCCTCTCTTTTGCCAGCTTAGAAGATGTCTTTTTGGCAGACTGCACTCTTCTTGACAGTCACTCATCTGCTCCTAAAAAGTCTGATGCATTGTATAAGTTGCTCCACTCCCATAAGTGTCTTTTTTTCTAACCACTTTTATCAGTAATCTCCATATCAAAGTCAGTTTCTACTAAGCTTCTTTCAGCAGCCAGCCTTACCTCTTTACCTCTTCTGAGTTTGGCTAAAAAATACAGAGGTTCATAGGTAATTACCAGGGCAGCTACCTTTGTGGGCCATTTGTAGTTTAATCAATTTGTTTTCAAAGTTGAAAATCAAACCATGTAACTTGTGCTTGTAAAGCAAACACCTTACCCATCACACCAACTTTCATTGTCCTTTCATTTTATTCTCCTTATATCAGAAGTCATTCTTCTTCCCTGGTCTTCAGAGTTATTAACTGTCAATCACATTTTTGCTTGCTTCTTATGGTAACTTAAGGAATCCCTTCTTCAGATACTAAACCTTCTATGTTTTCTGTAATATTTGCTGTCTCTGGTAATCAAACATTCTTTAAAAAGTGCTTATGACACTGCTTATTTTGTTTCCTACTGCTACATGCTCTTTATTGAGAAGATTTGCTTACTTACAATCTCAAAATTTATCAGCAGAAGTTAAAACTGTAATTTTAAAAGATCCCCTGGATAAAGAAGTGTTATTCAGTAGTTCCTCTGCAGAGGTCTTCAATGGATTTGATGAAAATGGAGAGTTCATTTAATTTTCTAGGGAGAATCAAGTGCACAGATGATTCAAATGCCCTTATCATGGCTCAGAAAATGCCCCTAGGAGTAGATAATTATTTATATTGTCTGCGACACTGATTACCAGATAAATATCTTAGTAATGAAGCCTGCTCTGAATCCATTTTGGCTTCACAAAGGTTCATAGGTTCATAAATTCATAGGTTGGTACTAGGCTATTAGCCCTAGGGCCTATACAAGCCTAGCCATAACAATTCCCTGGCTATTTCTTCCCACACTATTTACTTCCCTGGACCCCTGTCTAGCAGGGTGACTGACGTGATCCCCTGGGTGAATTTCCTTTCTCCCATCCAATCGTCAAGGTTCCTTTTGAAGAGGACCAAAGAGGCACTCTGCTTGACATGTATGGGCAATCTATTCCAGAGTCTGGGGAGTCTCTGGGTCAAGAACCTATCCCTCCATCATGTTTTGTTTATTGTGATGACAAGGTTTAGATCCCTGGAGCATGTGGCTCTGAGGGATTGGGATTTCTTTAAGTGTAGCATGTCCAACAGCTCTGGGTTTGACATGGCCTTGTATGTTAAGCAAAAACGCCTCTGAGTAGACGATATGCGACAGAGTATAGCTGGAGTTTTTTAAGGTGGTCAGCATAGGGCATCTGCTTTAGGCCTGTGATTCTTTTAGTGAGGTATTTCTGTGGCCTTTCCAGTTGTTGCAGATGTCTTGAGAGGTACATAACAAATGGGGCATTGTATTCTATAATGGGTCTAATGAGGGATGAGTACAGTGGGACAATGACCTCCTTTTTTCTGGATGAAAAGCCCTTAGTGATGAGGTGTGCCACATAGAAGGATTTCCTGACTGTTGTGCCGATGTGTGAGACCACTATCCACCTGTGTCCCTAAGTCTCTTATCAAACTTTCGATGTTTAGTGTACTGCCACCTATATGGTAATTCACGGATACATGTTTTTTCCCAAAGGGGATAACTATACATTTCTTGGCATTGAGCTTGAGCCCATGGCTCTGGCACCAAGCATCTGTTTCTGTAAGGCCCTTTTGTAGAGTATCCACATCATTTGGGGATTCAATAATGGCTCCCAGTTTGCAGTCATCTGCAAACTTTGTTATCCAGAGTCCCTTAGTGTTGGCCTGTACTTCAGAGAAGTAGATGCCAAATAAGAGGGGTCCCAGGACTGAACCCTGAGGTACTCCACTTGTCACTTGTCTGGAGCTGGATTTGGAGTCAGTTACTTTTACAGTGTGGGTTCTATCAGTAAGCCAGTTATTAACCCATTGGGTGATGTAGGGATTAATGCCCAGCTTAGTAAGTTTATCTATGATTCCAGAGTGGGGGATGGTGTCAAAGGCCTTGACAAGGTCTAGACAGGCTGTGTGGACCACCTTACCCTTGTCCATGGCTCTGGAGACTGATTCGAAGAAGTCAATCAAGTTCAGGAGACAAGATCGGCCCTTCACAAACCCAAACTGGGTGGGGTCCAGTGTTTGAAGGTTGCCAATGTCTTTGTTTATAAGTTCTATGATAATACGCTCCATGGCCTTGCAGATAAGACTTGTCAGACTGATGGGACATTAGTTTCCGGGATCCAAGGTGGATCCCCCCTTGTGGAGTGGGATAACTGTAGCTGTGCGCCACTCAGTGGGCACAAAACCTGAGGTGAGGCTATGATTAAACATGACACTTAGGTGAGGTGCCAGTTCATATTGTAGTTCATGTAGTACACAGCCCGGGATGTCATCTGGTCCCATGGATGGTGTATTCTTAGCTCTGGAGAGTGCGTTTTTTACCTGTGTGGCTGTTATTACCAGAATTTGGCAATCTTCCGGTATTGAGATGGGCCATTTAGGGGGTGAGAGGGGGGTGAAGTTGGCACTGAATCGATCTGCCAGGATATTGGCAATATCCTTGGGATCAGTATATTTAATGCCATTCTGTTTTAGCTCAGAGCAGATCTGAACATTGCCATTTAGATTCTTGACATAGTTATAGAATGCCTTGTTGTTGTCTTTGGAATCTTTGGCAATTTTATTTTCGTAAGTAGCTTTGGAGAATTTTTATGAGGGATCTCAGTTTCTTACTGAGGCTGGTAAGGAAGTCTTTTGCATCCTGTGATTTTCCTCTTTTCTGCAACAGTTTCTTCCTTTTGTTGTAAAGTTTGTTTATGGCAGGGGACCACCAGATTGGCTTCTTTTTTTTGGATGAGAGCATCTTGGTTCTATTTGGGATGGCACGATTTATGCATGAGTGGATGTGCTCGTACAGTGCCTTAGTGTAGGATTCAGCAGTTGAACGTTCAGCTCCCGTCTGCATGGGTGTCATGAAGTTTGTCACTTCTGACTTGAGTAGCATGAAGTTGGCTTTGGAGAAGTTTTTTATGGAGGTTTCCTTACTGGGGGGGTGGGGGTGGGATGTGGATGTTAAGGGTGATTAGCTTATGGTCAGACATGACTAACGAGGGGGTGACCATAGTTGTAGAGCAAAGAAGTCTATAGTTGTTAATGTATTCATCGACTTGACTGTATAATACTTACTTCCAAATGATTACTTAATTCATTAACACCTATATGGTGCAGAATGCCACGGGTCCCTGTCAGTCGATCGAACATTTACATATGCTGCTCAACGCCAGAAGTCTAAACCTTAAAATGCACGCACTCGAGGCACACCTCAGTATGGAGAACATTGACATCTGTGCAATAACAGAAACCTGGTTTAAGGCTCCTAAGAGCACCCCAGCACTACTAGGCTATAACTCATACCATATCTTTCTGTCACAGAACCAGGACCGAAACACAAAAGGTGGGGGTGTGTCCATATTCATCAAGAATACCCACACCTCCAGGTTAGTGGCACAGCATAATGCATCAGAGATCATACATGTGCAACTGACAATGGGAAAAACTGCAATCCAAACTGTAGCTTGCTACAGATCACCCACCATGGCCCAGGACCCCCATTCTGCATTTCTGGAGACACTGGGAAATATGAAGGTCCTACCAAACACCCTAATACTGGGTGAGTTTAATTACCCAAACATAAACTGGGAGAACTACTCAAGTACTAACTCCCTTGCCCAACGCTTCCTAGAATTTATAAACTCGAACGGCCTGGATCAACTGGTCAACACCCCCACCAGAGGGAACAACATATTGGACCTGGTCATCATCAACATAAGCGACCGGTGTTCCACACAGGAGGCCAACCCCTCGCTGATTAGATCAGACCATAGACTAATCACTCTCGATATCCATATTCCGCCCCCAACCCCAATCAAGGAAACCACAATGAAAAACTTTTCAAAAGCAAACTTCACGTTACTTAAGAATGAGCTGGAAAGGTTCACAGCCTCCATGCTAAAGGACAATGCTGTCCAAGCTGCTGAAACATTTACAAAGGCACTCTATGAGCATCTGCGGGAATGCATGGATCGTGGTATCTCAAGTAAAACCAAGACTCACTCCTCCAAGAAAAGGAAACCAGTCTGGTAGACCCCTGCCATAAACAAGCTATACAACAGAAGGAGGAAACTAGTACAGAAAAGAGTAAAATCCCAAGAAGGAAATACACCCATGATCAGCATCAGCAAGAAACTACGATCCTTCATTAAATCATCCAAGGCTAGTTTTGAAAGAAAAATTGCCAATGACTCCAAAGATAACTACAAAGCATTCTTTAGCTATGTCAAGAACCTAAGTGGAAACTCTCAGATCTGCTCTGAGTTAGTGCAGAATGGCACAAAATACACTGAACTGACTGATATTTCCAACATTCTGGCAGACAGGTTTAGTGCAAACTTCACCCCCCTTCTCACCCCCTAAAGGGCCCATTACCATACCAGAAGAATGTAGGGCCCCATCAATCTCCGACACACAGGTTAAAACAGCCCTATCCAAAGCCAAAAACACAGCTTCAATGGGATAGGACTGTGTCCCAGGTTGTGTCTTACAAGAGCTCCAAAATGAACTAACCTCTCACCTAAACACACTGTTCAAACTCAGCCTTTCTACAGGCTATGTACCCACAGAGTGGCGCACAGCTACAGTTATCCTGCTCCACAAAGGTGGAGCCACAATGGACCCTGGGAACTATTGCCCTGTAAGCCTGACTAGCCTGGTCTGCAAGGCTATGGAATGCATCATCATGGAACTCATTAACAGAGACATTGGGAACCTTCAAACCTTGGACCCTACCCAGTTTGGCTTTGTTAAGGGCAGATCATGCCTCCTACACCTGGTGGACTTCTTTGAGACGGTTACCAAGGCATTAGATGAGGGAAAGGAGGTCCACACAGCCTACCTAGACCTTGCAAAGGCTTTCAACACCATTCCCCATTCTAGTATTAAAGACATGCTCACCAGCTTGAACATAAACCCCTACGTCACGAGATGGGTTGGCAACTGACTCATGGATAGAACCCACATTGTGAGAGTTGCAGGCTCTACATCTGACTCTAAACCGGTTACAAGTGGTGTCCCCCAGGGCTCAGTCCTAGGATCCCTCCTGTTTGGTATATACTTCTCAGAGGTACAGGCAAGCAAAGGAGGACTATGGCTGACCAAGTTCGCAGACAACTGCAAACTAGGGGCCATAACTGATTCTTCAGCTGATACAGACACCCTCTAGATGGGTCTCACTGATACGGATACCTCGTGTCAAAATCATGGCCTCAAGCTAAATGCCAAAAAGTGCATAGTCATCCCCTTTGGAAAAAACAAAGTACCCGCGAACAACCACATAGGTGGAAGTCCCCTAAATACAGAAAATGTAATAAGGAATCTGGGGACCCAAGTAGATAGTAATCTCTCCTTTGATAATCATATCACCAAGGTGGTTAGAATATCCTTCTATGTGGCCCACCTAATCACAAAAGGGTTTGCATCTAGAACAAAAGAGGTTATTGTGCCTCTCTACTCATCACTCATTAGACCCATCATAGAATACAATGCCCCATTTGGGATGTACCTTACAAGACACCTGCAACAGCTGGAAAGACCACAAAAGTACCTCACCAAGAGGATTACTGGCCTCAAACTGATGCCCTATACAGCCCGACTCAAGAAACTCCAGCTGTACTCGGCTGCATACCGCTTACTCAGAGGTGATCTCTGAATGACATACAAGGCCATGTCCAACCCAGAATTGATGGACATGCTCCACCTAAAAAAAAACAAATCCCGGAGAGCCACACACTCTAGAGATATAAACCTCATCACAACAATAAATAGGACATGCTGGAGGGATAGATTCCTGTTCCAGAGACTCCCCATGCTTTGGAACAGGATTCCAATATACATCAGGCAGAGCCCCTCACTAACACTCTTCAAGAGAAACCTTGACAGGTGGATGGGAAACAGAAAATTTATCCCAGGGATCATTGCAGTGGCTCTGCTGGACAGTGGCACAGGGAACTAATGGCTCTGCTGGACAGAGGCACAGGGAACTAATCTAACAGGGTGGTGAAAGCCAACACATTCTGGCTAGGCTTATAAATCCCCTTGAACCTATGAACCTATGAACAAGTTCAAACCACATATGGCCGAGACCATATGTTTGAACTTGTAAAAGTTCGATCGGACTGAATGGAGATCTCCGTACAGAGCGGAAAGGGAAGATTTCCAATTTCTGCAATGTAGTGCGATCTCGGAGTTGGTATATTTAAGTAAGGGGGTGTGGGGGGTGCAGGGGGGCATAGCCCCCCTACTATAGATGTTTAGTTTTGTGTTTTTTTGTTTTATGTGTTTTTATTTCAGTGTTCAAACTTTTACAAGTTCGAACATATGGTCTCGGACATATGTGGTTCGAACTTGTAAAAGTTCGATCTACTGAAGTAGATCCGGAATGCCACACATCTAGCAGCCTAGACACATCTTTGCATTCCATAGCATTTTCTGAAAAAGAAGCTTAAACAGTGTAAGATAAACAAATGTAACATTTTGTTGACAACAAAAGTTATTAAAACTGAGCAAATAGCAATGCTATCAGTAAGAAGTATTTTTACAATAATAGTCAGTGCTTTCATAGTCTTTCCATAAATACTATAATATAGTAAAATGCACACGAACCCAACTATATTTTTGTTAAACTTTCACAAACAAATTGCCATGTCTTAGATACTGTACAAACTAGGCATGTATTGTTAGAACACTTTTGTTAACCAGACATAAGCTTTCACATGACAACAAGAAATTCCTTTCTGTGTGCATGTTTACTGAAATATTTACAGAAATATGAAAACATATTCTTAATTGTCAAACAAAAAATACGATAAAGGTGCAGGTAAATTGGGCCTCCAAAAATAAAAACAACCCAAAACAAAATGATGGTAGGCACCAAACCATAGCAGATAAAACCATAACAAATTTTATTGCAAAAATAAACGGGTGAGTGCTTTTGCAGCCAAAGCTGCTTCATCAGACAGATGGCTGTTACATTCACTGCTATTTAAATTCATTTCATCCAATCATAGCCCCAGCTATGGGGCTAATTGTATAGTTAGTAATATAACGAACACTGTCTATCTTTCAAGATATGCAACTACCAGTGCAAATATAAATAGCACTTTCTTCAACGTCTAAGGTTTCACACAATGTCATGCAATATCTTGCAAGTCACTTGTTTTTTGAAATATTATGTACATATGGAAATGTTGCTTATTTTTGTAATTACTAACAAACAACCAGCAATATCTCGAGGACACTGTGATATAAATGGAATTTGAAAATTAATTTGCCATTCTCCCACCATGGCATTTTATACCATGCCCCTCAATAGCATGTAGTTCTCTGAATTAGGAAAATACAAACAAAAATATAAAAAATTAATAATAAGTAGCAAACAGCAATTAATTACTCTTCTCCTGGATATTGCAGATTAACAATATTAGTGTCACTTTGTTAATAAGTCCTTATCCTTTCTAGTACTACTTATAAGTTGCTTAATTAAAGAATCCAAACACAGCAAAGTTCTATACGCCATAAGGAGATGTGGGTCTTAACTGGATGTATATAAAAAGGCTCTACAGGCTTTTTAATAAGTTAAGGAAACAGTACTCATCTACACTGTATGCAACACTTGACATTTACTTGACATTTACTGAGCAAAGATAGTTTGATGGGTAAATGACTGAAGCAAGTCTTTCAAGTATCGTGATCCAGATCTTATAGAGTTTTGTACATTAAGACACTTGACAATAAAATAAAACTACGTCTTAAGATGCTGCTGCCTAGTTGTCCAATAAATGATATGGGTGTCCACATTATACCCTAGGTACAAGTGATACAGTCATGGTTAGCCCAGTTACAGAACATCACAGTAATTAATTCTGCTAGCAGGAAGCTGATGTGCAACAACAGCTAGTCCTTCTTCCCTGAGCTAATATTTCAACCTGCTTAGGTTTGAGCAGTTTTAACTACTATAGAAAACAGTGGCATAGAGAGATAAAGTCCTGACTATAACACTGTAGAACTGTATTCAATTAGTGACCCAGGCAATTGACAGAACGACAGGGAGGGATGGATGTTTCCATCCAAAGGAAGGTGGATGGGAGGTCCTGGATGTCTTTCCTGTTGTGCTTTCTGGTGGAGGCTGTGGACAGGACTAGTAGAGGCATGGTCTAAAGGGTCTGAGCTGCTGTGGAGGCAAGGGGATACAGCACACATCCCCATTATGTGCCTGCTCCTGACTGTCACTTTGGGATCCATGAGGGAGAAACAGCATAAGTCATAAGATTAAAAAACCCTGTTGTGATGTAGGACAGCATGAACCCTAGGATGTCCTTAGGGTTCTTGCTGGCCCAGGGTCTAAATTTTGGAACTGGATTGGGGATGACTGGAGTGCTGGTAGACATAGTGAAGGATGGGGGGGGGTAATGCTGATGGCTGTCATAATGACAGAAAGGGAGAAAAAGACCCCTCACACACAAAAAAAGAACTACTGAAAACAGATAATTGATAGGATATTTATAGCCACTACAAGAAAATGAAATACCCTTTAACTCCTTTGTAAATATTTTTTAATCATGAAGCTATGTAGGGGATTAGTAATGGTTGCTAGAGTAGGCAAACCTAACTCTTCAAATAATTCATTGAATGCCACACACACATTGAGATACTAGCTCATACATAAAAAACCATTGTGCCAGACCTACAAGTTCCAGATATAAAAGATAGGCAATGCTGAATTGCTAAAATATGTATCTAATCCATAGAATGTAGACTTGTTTCCAGCTGTCTTATGATTATTCTAAGGAGCACTGTACAGCTCACATATTATGTGAGTGACCGTAGAGGTCACTGCACCATACCACGTTTCATTGGTGAGGTGGAGAACAAAAACAGTCACAGACTAAGATTACTTTTTCCTGTTTTGCCACAAGAAAACTTGAACCTGCATTGTAGATAATAGAATTTACCTTATAAAACTGAACATTGATTTTGCCATGGGTCAACCGCCCACCCCAGGCACCTCCCAATAAGGGAGACTATTCCCCCAACTCCCTCTACTTTAAAATCCCCACTCTAAGGTCACCCCACCTCAAACCAAGAGAATACTGCTTTAAATTAATTCTGTTTCATGGTTATGCTCACATTTAACAGTATAGAATTCTGAATTCATAAATACTAGGAATGTTGAATTAGAGGGCCAGAAAAGTTTTGAAATAACTTGGCAACGGCAATGACATTCAGGTTTAGTTACTATTCTGAGAAATGTGCATACCTTGTGTTGTAATTAATTCTTTACATATCATATTAACTGTTGCCTTTGGTCTTTGTAATGGCTGAGAAAGTTCTTGGTCCAGTGAGATATCCTTGCTAAAACTCAAACATACTACCATAAAATAAAACTGAGCACAAATAAAATAAAATAAACCTCAATTATGCAAGCATCAATATCAGTTTTACTGTTTATGTATTAAGTTGGCATACCGAGCAGGAGCTTGTTTAGCAAATCACATGTAGTCTCCCAGGTGGCCTTCATTTAAAGGATCCTCAAGGACAGGTGGTGTGATAGGAGGAAGTCATCTGAATACACTTTGACCATCGGTGTCCTAATTCAAACCAATACCCATGTTGCACTTGTTGTTCTGAGTACTTTCCCCTTTGTTGCACTTCATAGTTTAGCCTTGATTTTCAAATACCTGAAGTTCTAAACTGGGCACAAACCTTTGTGGATAATGAATGCAGTCTTAGTGGTCTCAAAGATTGTAAAATTGTCAGAATAGTTCATGCAGACAGATGTTATAACAGGTGACAGGCATGTGTTGCTTATCTCTCACTATGAGAGGTAAGCTAGCAATCAGTGAACAGCAATGCAAACATTTCAATAAAAATAGTGCAAGGTAAAAAGGCATGAAATGCTACTAAAAATAAATGTCTGTGAAGTAAGAAGTTTGATCTACCACTGCATAGCTAATGCTTTAAACTATTACTAATGTTTATAAGGGTAAAATAAAAGCCTTTGGCAATTACTTCATAAATGGATTTCTGTAGATCAAATTTCTGGTCATTACATACAATACAGGTGGACAGAGTGATTTAGAGATTTCACTGTTACAACGTTGCAGTTCTTTAACTACACAAATAAATACATACTAGTTCCATTTACAAGGCCCTTGACAAAACATAGGCAGAAAAGGTGCCGTAAAACAAATAACTCACTAGGACTTGTAGTTAGATGACCAAAAATCATTCAACCCAGAAAAGAAAACTGGTTAACATCCCTGACCTGCAGACATCCACATTAAAATTAAAATAAATGTATAATGTTATCCAGGGGACTTTCCCATGTTTGTTGTAGCTTAACTTGAAATATGTCATTCAAAACCTTATACTGATGGTTTATGTGACTGTTGCAAACAGGTCTCTCTGCTCTGTGAGGATTACAGTTACAAAATTCAGAATTTCAACAGCCACCCACTAACCCCAACAGTCAACCTATGGGTAACTAAAATTCAGAATCTTTGTACAGACCTTTTCTGACATGATAATGGGAAGAAAATCAGCAGAAATTCAGTTGTCGCCAATTACAATAAGGAAAGGTGGGGCTTACATTGAACATATGAATATATGTATGAGTGTGTGTGTGTGTGTGTGTGTGTGTGTGTGTGTGTGTGTGTGTGTGTGTGTGTGTGTGTGTGTGTGTGTGTGTGTATTTTTTCTTTCTCTGTATCTCTCTCTCTCTCTCTATATATATATATATATATATATATATATTCCTCTCTTTGTGTGTATACACACACACACACACACACACACACACACACATATATATATATGCACACACACGTGTGATTTATGTATTTTGCGTATATATATATATATATATATATATATATATATATATATATATATATATATATATACAGATAGAGAGAATGTTTGTACGTGTTTTTGTGTGTGTGTGTGTGTGTGTGTGTGTGTGTGTGTGTGTGTGTGTGTGTGTGTGTGTGTGTGTGTGTGTGCGTGTATGTGTGTACGTATGTGTGTATATATCAAAATGCCTCCTTATATAACTGAACCACTTCAGATGCCACCTCTTAATGTGAAGAAACTGTCTTTATTCCAAGAATGTCCTATTTGATGAAGTTCCTCACCTTGTCATGGAAATTAATCCCTGTGATCCTGGAGGAACCTCATTTCTGCCAGTTCTATATGTAATCCCACTTGTTTTGTTGCAACCAGCAACTCATGACTGTAAGTGGAGATGAAGCTATAGAATGATAGATAAACTATAAGCTTTGATTAAGAATGTAGTTGCTGCTTTACTACACCATGTTAGTTTAGTGTCCACAAGACTACAGCTGTGTCAGTCCCATATTCCCTTTGCCTTCAGTTATGAGCAACATTCTGAATACTTAAACTCTCCAAGTAGAGATAGCTGTCTGTCTCATGTTTCTTTTTGTGGAAGGGCCATGGCCCCAGAATTGGAGGTGTCGATATCCAGACTTACAAGGAATCAGTTAAGTATATTTCAGAGTTCACAGTCATAAGAGGTCAGCAAAGACTGGCCTCCTAGCATGTGATCAAAAAATGTTTCCACTGCATGTAGTGCCATCAGCAGATAAGTAAGACACATTGGCATGGTAATTTCATATCCCAATGTATCACTCACCTCTGGAATAAACTTCCACTATATGTCAAGCAGAGTAGCACCCTTGCCACCTTCGAGGTAAACCTAAATAATTGGATGGGCAGCCTCAAATTCTCCTCAGGTCTATCTTTTCTTGCCCTTGAGACTTGAGGGAAATTTTAAATAAGGTTTTTTTGGCTAGGCTTGAAGTTGTCAGCAGACAGATTGACTAGTACTTCCCTATGAACCTTCTTGTACTTGATTGCACTTGGTTTTCTTTAGTTAAGTGATCGCTACTGTTTTCTAGCATTTTTAAAGCATTTTGAGTATTTTTATTGAAAAAAAATCAGCTCTTATCCCTGACTGTTGTTACTATTACTGATTGCATTGTAATCACCTAAAAGAAGTAAGATCTAGCTATTGAATGAGTTGTTTGTTGTTACATTACACTTGAGGGTTCCTTCTTGCTGTGTTTTTACATTAAGATTATGAGACTCATCCAGCTTGAGGTAGAAGGTGTTTCCTTGGTCTATCTCTGATGGGAAGTACTCAAAGGGTTCAAATTGTTGTCATTTATTGGCCAGACAACTTGGGAGTCAGATTTTAGTTTCTGAGTTAGCTTTTAGTTTCTGGGTTACATTTTAGTTTCTTTTCAGATGGTGTAAATTAGGCACTTTTGCACAACTCTGAGCTAATTTCCACAGAGCTTAGCAAAGCTTGGCATACTAGCCTGTGATTAAGAAGTAAGGAGTAAGGAGTTAGATTCCAAAGACATGCATCTGGAGCATTTCTCCCCGGGCCTCCGCTGAAAACAGGCTCTGTGGAACCTAGTCGGACATTCCCGGTCAACAAATCTTAAATAAATAAATAAATAAAATAAATAAATAAAAAATAAGTAGTTCCACTGCATTCAGTGCTATCAAGGCAAAGATACGTTCTTGTACTTGATTTATTGCTCTTGGTTTTCTTTATTTAAGTGAGTGCTACTGTTTTATAGCATTTTTAAAACATTTCAAGTATTTTTTGTTGAAAAAAATGGACTCTAATCCCTGGATGTTGTTAATATTAATGACTGCATTGTAACTGGCTTGCAGAAGGGCGATTTAACTAGTAAAAATGTTTTGTTGTGATAACATTGCACTTGAGGGTTCCTTCTTGCTGTGTTTTCACATTAAGATGACTAGAATCATACATCTCTGTTCACGTTTGGGAAGCACTCTAAAGGACTCAAGGTGTAGTCATTTATTGACCAGAGGGCTCAGGAGTTAGATTTCAGTTTCTTTTTTTACGGGTATAAATAAGTTGCATTTTCACAGAGCTGCTCATCGCACAGCAACAGTTGGTAGTGCCTTGTATAGGTGCAAATGTCTACATACTAAAATGTATCTGTTAAACCATCTTTAGAGCTAAAAGTAAAACTTAGTGAAGGTAAAAAAGCTTTTGTGTTGAGACAAGCTTAAAGTACCTAGCCTGTGTGTTGATCAGTACTACAACTTTACCTTAACACTTTCTGACCCTGTCAAGGGTCAAACCCACAAACTACCTTAAGAGACCTCTGCATAACCCAGTCCTCGACCTGTAGTAGCCCACCTTAATGCAGGTCTGAACAACATGGATATGCAATATCCAAATGTCTCCATAGCCAGCTTGGTAGATAAGGGCATCCTGAGACAAATTCCAAATGTCTCATGTTCATAGACAACCACTTAATCCTTAAAGAAACTAAGACATCATGCAAGTGATGTTCATACACAATTTCCTTAGAAGAAAAACTCTCACATACAAGCAAGGTGGTCAAGAACACACATACTACATCCACCACGCATAGTGTCCACCACACGCATAGACCATCTTATGCTAAGGCACTCAAATGTAATCTGCCCTATCCTCAAGGACCTCCTAAGCCTATTAACAGCAACAGCTATCCTCAACAATCTGTAAAGCACACACTAACAAACACCAAACATCCCACATACCCCTACACACAGAGAAACCCCATACAGTGAAAACCATAAGTCAGGCAAACACGTTTTCACGACTCTTGTCATAGGGGGTCCCATTGTACAACACACATATGCCCCACTCACCAGACTGAACTAGGAGAAGATGACAGTTAGTTGCAATATGGAACCAGGATCTGACAAGTTACAGATGCACTCAAGTTACTGCACCACAGGTACGAGTATGATTCTGTCATAGTCCTTGTGGGTGTAAATGACCTGAGATGTACCTCACTGGACTATATGAATAGAGATACTATTGTTCTCTATGAATCTGTGTATCAAACAGGTATGGGCTTGCATTGAGCAGCATTCTACAAGTACTTAAACAAGGATGATGCCACAGTAAGAAAAACAGATGACTGACTTCAACAATTTGCTTAGTTTCTGGTGTCATTCCTGGGGTTTTCAATATTTATCAGCATATGAGGACATTGTTATAAATCTCACTGCTTTGCCAAGGATGGCCTTCACCTCACCCCCTAGGTTTCCGAATATTGGCTAAAACCTTATATCTACCCCATTAGAGCTTTTCTGAGGCAATGCCAAATTGACAAACCTGCCAGCATGGCAAATAAATCCCAAAGAAACCTAAAGGTGTTACTTCTCAATGTTAGGATCCTAAACAAAAAAACTCCACACCCTACAAACTCTCCTCATTCTGGAGAATATAGACATGTGTGCTGCTACCAAGACATGGCTTAAAAGCATGGAAAGTACTCCAGCATTGTGAGGCTTCAGTGCTTTTTACACAGTCAGACAAATGGCTGCACATACAGGGATAAAACGTGGGGGAGCCTCGATCACCATAAACAGCAAAGTATACCTCCAGGCTGGTTATACAGGATGATGCCCTGCAGTTCATCCATGTGCAAATCACCATAGACAAAGTCTGACATGAAATCCTAGCAAGCTATTGGTCACCCTCTATGCCCCAAGAATCCCTTAACTCTTACATAAACCTACTGGAGGCACTCACCATTGAGCCAAATACCTTACTCATGTAAGACTTTAACTGCCATTCTATAGCCAAGGAAACATACATTGCCATTTGATGCTATACCACACTCGGGTATTATTGTCACTAACTAGACAAACAAAATCTCAATATAACTTTCTAGATTTCCAGATGTCTCACAAATTGGACCTATGAAATCAAGGCTGGTGAGACCAACATCACTAAGAGACATGTCATCAGTGAGATACCTCAGATTAACATGCTGGGCCCACTCCTTTATGGCATCTTCTTCTTGGAGGTCATAGCTAAGGTCAAGGATCTTTGATTGACAGAGTTCACAGATGACTCCAAATTGGAAGCTATCATAGATTCCCCCTAGGTGCAAACATTTTGCAAGTGGGTCTTACAGAAAAAAATGACTGGTGCCAAAGCCATATATTAAAACTCAATGCCAAAAAGTGCATTACAATGCCTTTTGGGAAACTGGCCACCCAGACTAATTACTCAGTCAATAAAACACACCTAAGAGTTGATCCAGTAGAAAGGGATCTGGGAACATAAGTAGACAGTAATATGGCCTTTGATCAGCATGTGTCAAAGAAAGTAAGAAAATCATTTTATGTTACCCAGTTTATAAGTTAGAACATAGGATCCAGGGCCAAAGAAGTCATAGTGCCACTTTATTTGTCCCTTAACAGATCGATCATTGAGTACAATGCTCCCTTTGGTTATGTACCTAAACAGGCATAAACAACAGTTGGCGCACCCACAAAGGCTCCTCACCAAGAGAATCCATGATATAAACACATCCCCCCGGATTCATGAACCTTGCGCCAGGCGCCAGCATAGCGTCGGCGTTATAACGCCAAATATGGCTGCTGAGCGATTCAGGTATGAATGAATTCCACGTGCACTACCGGCGTGCGCCGGACCGTCTCCGCCCCCGGCTTAGGTATGCAAAACACACTGTGTGCGGTATTGCACCATGCAAATGAGGGCAAATAGCGATCCACGGATGAGGCGAAGCGTATAAGACGCGGCAATGTAAACCAAAAACGGTTTACATTTACCCAAACATGACCGAGGAGTAACGGAAGGCTGTCAAAGTCAGGTATCATATAGGTGCAATATGCCAATGTGGAAAGGCACCGAGAATGTCCAAAGAAAATATGCACAAAATGTAATAAATGACATAAATGGCACGTATGTAGAAAGAACAGCAGACCCCCGGGATATGTGCACAGAAGTTGCAAAGCAATGAAATAATATGACAATGTCCTAAAAGAGCAGTATAACACACATCAGCTGCACAGCCACCACACACCATAGTATGTATGTAAAGCTTCAACCCCAGCGCAATGGTTGTCAAGGAGTGGTGGCGGTGTTCGGCGCCGTAACCATGTATTAGTAGTCAATTCCATGCAAATGAGGCAGATAATAGTGAAACGCAAAAACGGCGCCGGTGTAAGGATGGAGCAAACGGCGTAGCGGTACTACACCGAGGAGTGGCCTACACGAGATACATGTCAACCACAGAGGGGTGTGCCACATTTGGAGGAAGGATATTGGAGGTCAGCAAATCTGGGCTGTACAATGCACATCACAGCATCAGGACTGGCGTGTTAGGAAATAGATGCTGAGAGTACATAATGCGCGCACAGATGCATGTGCACGAGGATGACTACGTTCCTAAACCAGTCATGTGACGGCCTCCCGTCAACAACCACGGATATAGGAAGGTAATGCGGAGAATACGAGGAAATGCGGAAGCAGTGTAAATGGAGCCGTAATGAGCAATCAACACCAATCAATCCAGGAAGGGCAAACGGCAGCTGATAACTCTGCATGCAGACTCCTGCATAACGGGAAAGGGAGGCATATGAATGCAAAGATAGTAGGGGATGTAGCAGAAATGCAAAGAGCAAATAACCGAAATAGCACAGCCAAGTACAGAGGTAGCATAACTGCGGCTGCAGATAAAATGCATCATATGCCATGTGCCTGCAGGATGCAGTAATGTAAGATGCAAAGCCAAGGCAATGCAGGCAACTGTAATGTAACACTACAGGCAGTACCGTTGCAGTTGCAACCGTAAAACCACGGAAATAAGCCATGGATACGGCTGCACAGACACACCCAATGACATCACCGGGTATACAGCACAACAGTATTAAGTGTGAATGCACACAACACACAGCGATTTCGATTTCCAAACGCCGCACCGTAGGGTGTAAACAGACGGGAACTTTAATATGTATATGCTGGGTGCCGCCGTGGCGTGATGCATAGGTATGTGGCAGAGACAGACGGAGTTGCGGAGGGTGGTGCCGACAACTACCGTAGGCCTCACAGGAGAAGGAGAGTGTTCAGACCAAGGGTGACCTACCAGGGGCTGCGAGACCTGGAGATAGTAGAGCGCTACAGGGTGGACAGGGACACATTACAGCAAATAGTGGAGCTGTGCCAGCCGCGCCTGAGAACAAGAGACAACAGAGGGGAGCCCATCCCAGTGGACACAAAGGTATGTGTGAGCTTGCGAATACTGGCTACAGGTATCTTTCAAAGGCCAACCGGGGACATAATGGGCATCTCACAGGCATCAGCATCCAGGGTACTACACCAGTTCCTGGATGCCATGTTACCACATGCCCATGAGCACATAAATTTCCCCACATCTCAGGAGGAGTTGGCTAGCAATATGCTTCCACCGTGTGGCACAATACCCGGAGGTCCTGGGTGCGATAGACTGTACGCACATAGAAATTAAGTCACCACCTGGGGAGCAGGGTAGACGCTACATAAACCGCAAGGGATACCCCTCCATCAATTGCCAGGTCGGGTGCAATGCGCAGGGCATTATCATGGATGTGTGTGCTGGCAGCCCTGGAAGCTACCACGACTCCCATATCTGGCATGCCTCACAGCTGTATCAGGTATTTGCCAGGGGGGACATCACACAAGGTCACCTTGTGGGGGATGCTGGCTACGCACTGGAGCCGTGGTTGATGACACCCATCAGAAATGCACACACACACATGCAAGAACGCCATAATGAGGCACACGCACAAACAAGAATAATCATAGAGCGTGTGTTCGGGATGTTGAAATCACGGTTCGGTGCTTGGATACATCCGTGGAGCCTTGCAGTACTCTCCAGGCACAAGTGCCCACATATTCATAGTATGTTGTATGCTACACAATATGATTCTGCGGAAACAGCTGCTGCAGGGACATAATGCCGGAGGGCCACCAAGCCCGCCACAACTGCCAGGGCAAGCACAGGCACAGGGCGTTCAGCGCCATGGACACACTGAGCCAGCCCCAGTAGGTAGACAGAGGCGTACCCAATATGCCCACGCCCTGGCAAAGAGGGAACGCATAGCACATACTTTGACAGTGTAGGCCCCATGGACTGACACCTCCTGACCTGCACACACAGTAAAATGGACGCCACACAAACATGTCCGCCCGTAATGTGTACCGTATGTGCGGACGTATGTGTGACTCCAACAAAGGCACCGCCCAAACACTGCACACCCAATAGCCAGCAGAGCATGGAACGCCAACACCTCACCACACGCCGGTTCTACAGCACACGGCGAGTCAGATGCTGCCACTATCGCCACAAGTCGACCACATATGTACTCATGTGCATACACAGATACGGAAATAGATATCAGTACACATGTAGAAATATATGTACGCATACACAGATATAAAGTACAACAGGGTAATATGGAACCCAGGGATGCAAGTTCACAGATAAGTAAGACGCGAAATCACCACATAGTAAACATAGTGACCGACAACCCGATCATCCGGGAGGGTGGGCAGAGCAGGTAACGCCAGCCATGGAAATGTCAACCTGCATCAATACATATCCGCGTGTCGGGATGGTCACCAGTCCACGGTACAGTAACGGGATATGTGCGTGTCATATCCATAGGATATGAGTGCGGAGATACACGCCACCACCGGCGATGCGGCCAACGCACGTATTGTGTTCAACCGTCGGTGCGAAGCGGCAAGCATACCAGTGAATTGTACGACATTATGAGAAACGTAACTAATTTGGGGTGTAAAACAGTTCATGTTCCTCGCAGTTCCTCAAAGTTCCACATTGAAAATGTCTGTCAAACATCCATTGTTAGGAATGTATATAAATGACATCCTGGTAAATAGAATGTAATCATAGTAATTCATTAAAGGTTCTTCACTGTAAGTAAATCAGCATATTATAATCAACCTATGACCTACTTAGCTGAAGTTGTCACTATGCCATTACTATGTGTTCCACATTATGCCCATTTGTTTCACATTACTAATGTGTGTGTTCCTCACTCTGGAAATAGAAGGTTGAGAGCCATGGCGGCAATATGTGTATGTGTGAGGTGAGGTTGTCCGGTGTTCCGCTGTGTGTGTCTAATGTGTGTGCCACTGTAAAATGTGTATGTAGATGACATGTGACAGGCGGAGAGTAATAACATGCGTAGTCATACAGTACAGGAACCATAGGCGTATGTACATCAGTACCCACAAAGTAGTACTGACATGTCCTCAGTGGCTATGCACGTGGCGACGAAAACGATGCAAAGCGGAAACGTCCCAGAATGTACCACAGGGCCATAGCCAACAGGAGATGCAAAGGACGCATGTACAAACCATGTCCGTATGTATGGCGGCCATAAGGTACACTCAACACGGTCCGTCGGCAACGCGTTACACAGCATCAGGCATGTACGGCGAAAATACGAATGTGCTATCCGGCACCGATCGGGAACACTTACGGTCCGTAAATACCGCTGTGTGTTCCACGACCGTGAAGTAAGCAAGCCGCACACGAATAGGAGGCTACCGGTAGCATACAGGCCGTCCCAAGTATAGGACCACATTCACCGTAACTATCAGCGACAAAATGCCAATGGATAGTAGGCACGGACGAACATCCGCAGATATATAACCCATGTGAAGGAGGAATACGTGCAGGAAGCACACATGCAGGCGATACCGACAGCACACGACATCAACAAAACAAACATTCCCGGAACAACAGACAGGTAACCTACAGCCCCCCAAGCAGGGATGGAGCACACACACAAGCATATCCCGTATGTATAAATGCAAGACTTACACCTGCACTTTACCCACATCCGCAGATATACCCCATCGCACATATCAAAGGGATAACAGCTAAAACCGTAGCAAAAACATACAGGCAGTCAATGACAGCGGCATACCCACAACAAGCTCGTGGGAAACACTAGCAGCGGCTGATGCATCCTTGCATCCGTTGTGTACAGGAATATAACAGCTATGTTACACATCTGAATGCACAACGCCATCGACAGCCGCCGCCAGGACACAGACACCCACATGTCGAACAGAATACCATACCCAACACACACAATCCACGGCTAACACCACAGCGAAATGTACCCGACACCACACATAGCGGATGCAGTCACACAAACATGATACAATACATACCATCCTCACGAAGGTATTGCAAATAACCAACGGCCACACGAGGAAAGAACCATGTCCTAGTGGCAACGCGTAACGAACGAAAGGAGGGGGATCACCGGTGATATGCGCATAAGTACACACCGAGGAACAGCTATTGGCCTGATTAACCCACATGCCTCAGGTGACGAAGAATATAAGGAAGACTCCCTGGATATTCAAACCGTATGTTCATACCGAACAAAGAAGGAATACTAAAGGACTAACAAGTAAATACAGAAGAACGCAGAACCAAAGGCCGGAAAGGTATGTCGAACCCACGACATGTATTGGTGTGTAACGCACGATAGGTATGACGAATCTGTACAGTATGTGAACGGTGTGTGTAGGTAAAGATACCTGTCCATCAGGCAGAGAGAGGTGAAGGTTGGTTATGTAATGCTAAGCCGCGCAGCATACCAACGACTGTGGACAACGTGTGCAGAGCAGTGGGACAACATGTACACACCGGGATAACCCCAGGTGAGGCTTGCCACCCTTTGAAATGGCGAAAGTGCGACATCCTGGGACACACATCAGATGTTACAGGTGGACACATACCCATGGTCAGTACAAAGGGTAGAACTGTACTCATTTGCCTAAATAAAAGCGTAGTCTTGTAGCAGTTAAGTTGCTTATTGTGTGTCTTGTAACATTTAGGAATGTACATACATAAATAACTATGTTATAGGCACGATCGTCCATCGGAGCAGGTGCTGCCATCAACTACCTCTGTCAGTGGATGTCAGTAATACCGGCCAGGAAGGTGTGTATGTACCATGCATGCTGCTTTGGTTGTGTGTTTAGGGTGTGGCTAGTAGGGATGAGGAAGCATGGGATGTTCAGCAAACAGAGGGGAGGTGTGTGTAGCCTCCAGCACACAGACATGACAGGTGTGGCTGCCGAAAGGGTGTAGGTATGGCATGTGTCAGGTAATGTCACCCAGCTATAGCATCTGTAAGTGGCCAAGCATGTGTGTGGGTACATGGGAGTCCACATACTAGGAAGGGCATGTGTTTGCCAATACATAGCAGTAGTAACTGTCCTAGGGTGGCCAATGTACAGCATGCCAACACCACTGCATGTAACCTGTGGTGTACAGTGTATTCACTGTCACAGGTCACAATGTATGTAGAAAGCAGTCTAACATGGGTATCTGAACATGGGATTACCTATGATGCCAAATGTGGCCATGCAGTATGTGAGTAAATCACACGGGTGGGTGGAACCACTCCACTGCGGTGCTGCAGTCCAGGCATGTGCCTGGAGGTATGATCTGTGTACAATCTGGACTGGCAGGTGTGCCATGTAGGGGTATGGAGGCAGGCCCCAGGCACTGCAGATAAATGACATGTGCTGTACTGTGTGTGTGGTGCTTGGTACAGCACGGGAGTGGGTAAGCATTTCTGTCACACATCACTGCATGCTGTGCCTACCTGTGACAGCCCCTGCCGGAGACAGACAGGACAATCGCTTGCACAGGCAGCATAGTATGTGAAGATGTATGACAGGGCTGTACACCTTAGGCAGATGTCCAGGTCATGTGCCACGGTAGTGTGGGTTGTTGAACACTTAATTATCAGATCACAAATACCACATGCCTGCATAATTCACAGTATACCATAGTCGCAACAGTCCCAGTGATGGAGTAGCCAATGGCACTGCCCTGGGCGCGGCAGACACCACTGGCCACTGGACACCTTGGCTAGACACACACCTGAGGGATTAATTCACCATTGAGCCACGTCACATGTCCCAACCATGTGGGCCGTATACAACGTCATCAGTTATAGGGTGGCCGCTAGCTAGCAGGTGGTGCAGACATCAAAAGCCAGGTGATGTCATGTGTGCATATGTCTACTGGGCACAGCCGCTCATGTACCGCAACATACTGGTACTCATGTATACTGTTACATGATGAATGGAACTTCTGCACTGTCACCCACTACAGGGGCCATCTGATTACAGGGAAAGCTGTGACTGGTGTAACCCATGTCTGGGTAACAGGATACACACTGCTGTTGTAGGCAGCCATGCTGGTGGCTACCAGTGATATATGGTCATACAGACATACCGCATACGTTCATGCAGGAATGTCCATTGGTCGGACCTACGTGCTGCTATGTGAATGTGAAAAGCTAGAACTGCGCCACACATCCAGAAGACACCATCTGCGTCATGGTTAACATCAGCACACACATCCACAGCAGCCGAACCCAGTCCTGATAATGTCACCCTTGTACTGTGTGGAGAGGCATTATTAAGGAACACCTCCCACTGTCATCTAAGGCTACATGGATGGCTGGAATGTGCTTGCAGGAAAATGTACAATGCTGGTAGCCCAATGACGCATCTGGAATCAGACACAGTACCGCCATGTCAGCCATAAACCATGCACAACAATGACCACCAACAGACACAAACAATGCATTGACACATGGAACATGTGCACATGACAACCCCCAATGAGGTATGTTGCACATATTGGATGTACAATTGTCATCATCTATGGCCATAGCATGGATGCAGACACATACTCCACAGGTAGTACCATGTGGGATGGGTGGGGGTGATGAGCCAGTAAGCATGTCACAGTAGCTGCACACACACATGTCCCGGGCATAGCCAAGCCATGTAGGTAGCTGTGGTATGTGATCACTGGACATGCTCGCATACAACACCATGTCCCACAGGAGATGTGTTAGGTGTGTACCACATGTGACGGGCTGACAACAACTCAAGTATGTGGGCACGGGCTGCCGGGTGTACCTGTGTGACATTGTCTGTGAAGGGTGCAAAGGCATATAGCATCGCATTGCATGCACACAAGCTCCCACATAGGTGCATAGCCCGAACATACAGTACAAGGGAGTGTGTGGGATGATAGCAACCCACAGGTGGAGATGGCAATGACGCCAGCCTGACAACCACATGTGTGCATGTTCACGCTTCACGACACATGAGCACTTCCTGAGAGGCTAGCGTCAATAGCCAGGCCAGGGTTGCATGTATACACCAGTGCAACATCCCTGTATGTCCCACTCACTGGCCCGTGGACCGGGATGGACACCAACCAAATGTGCAGATACAAGGAGATGTGCACAGCACATCACAGATGTCACCGGGTAGAACAGGCCTACCATGTGGGTGACATGCACAAAGAAGTGTCTGGCGTACCAGCTGCAGTCAAACACGCAGGGTGCTGGAACCACAGCATTAGTCTGAGAGGTAATGCCACAGATGGACGGTATGCCTCTGTGTATGTAGAAGGTTCGTGAAATTCTGGTATAAAGTAATATAGTCGCAAGTCACCAAGCAGGAACAACAATAGCCTGTACGTGGTGTTACATGTATGGTCAGATCGACGATACCTGTCAGTGGGCCTTACAGGAACATCCCCAACCCTTATTACATGGATACTCTGCTGTGCCCAACACCACATTCACAGAGGGAGGGATGGCGTGTGTGCGCAGCAGCAGACATGTGGGTGGCAGCGGCACTGATGGCCACATATGTGGCACATCAGGTGGTGCAGCCATCCATGTGCATGGATAGCTGTGTGTGTCCACACAGCACTGTGTCGCATCAATATCCCAGCACATAGCACCTGCCAGGGCTAAGCAGGCAAAAGTATGGATGGATGGACCAGGCACACCCCTCAGCAAGCAAAGCACAGCATACCTCGCTGGAGGACAGTGTTCACCAAAGGTGATAAACATGTTGAATGTCCATATTCACACACATGGCATACGCAATGGATAGCCACCCCTGCCAATACCAAGCCAACCCCAGGTGGATTGCCAAGCACCCAGTGCCATGTATGGCATACCCCGCTATCATGCAGACTGACCAGCAAGGCTGCATGGAGCTTATCACAGTCCTACATGGTGCAATGGACAAAGGCACCTCACTATCAACCATACACAGCAGTAATGTGGGAAGGTGATGCACCCTGTTACAGGGTGCTGTGTGATGCTCTACAATGTAAAAGGCATGCTATGTATGTACCTTTCCTAAGTAATAAAATACATTATTGCTCCATGTCTATCACATGTAACACAGGTGAGCTGTATAGTTGTCCAGCACCGCATAGTGCTGTGTGGAAGTACATGGCACAACACATGCATGTGCAGGTGTTCATGTATGTGTGTACAAAGCCGCTGCTGGATGTTCACAATGGACATGGGACGGATGTGTGCGCCTGAAGAAGGCCCAGGTGAACAGTAGCATGGACAAGTTATATGGGGACTCTATGCCAATTGATATGGATATAGGTAGCCAGTGTGGTTATGTTGCTCCACGGTAGGTTAACATTTGTTGAAGTGTGGTGGCAGGTGGGAGAGCGTGTTTGTTTGGGCCATCTGTGTTTACGCAGAGCATGAAGTTTTGTTTTTTCCAACATGCGGCGGCGTGCGGTGCGCAGGGGAGTGGAAAGTTTCGCCGTTCAACACTACGGTGCAGCAGTTTATGGAGCCAAAGCGGAGCGTCGAAATGGCAGCGCCTGCGGCGCAGCGCCTGCCAACGCCCGCCTGCCGCTGCCCGTTAAAAAAGCCCGCCAGCCCAGTCCGTCCAAACCGTCCTGCCAGCCCCAACCCTGTCATCCCAAAATAATGCAGAGCAAAAGTATGCACACGAAAATACCATAGTGAAGCTGCGATCTGGCCAGAGCACAGGTGTTACCAATGTACCCGGCCCTGCCCAGATCGGTGTAATACGTTGCTAGGATATGGCACATGCCATGTCCCATGCTGCGTGGATGTCTGGCTGCAGCATTGTCACACCATGACATGAAGGCTCTATATGCACAACATAGCGTGAACATCCACACTGTCAGCATATCCGGCCAGAGGAATGCTGACACCTCACACTAGATATGGTTGTATGTCACGCCAGGCCGCACAGGGTCGTGTGCACGATGTCTACCACACACAATTGTCAATGACTCAGACAGACAAGGCCATGGTCGATACCTACAGGCATGGTGCCGCACAGCACATCCACAGTGGGTAGTCACCGTTGCACCCTGAACACACATAGTGGGTTCATCAGTGTAGTGGACCCCCTGGACATCGATGTAGTACACCGAGTGACATACGGAATGCCTCTCCACAGCTACTACAGGTGCCTCCAATGTCCACCATATAATGCAGCTGCTGAGCAGCTGAACTGACTTTACAGACATGGCAATGTAATGCGTCCAGGTCACGCATCGCACAGACACATAGCTGTGTCTGCTACTGTGCAGTGGCACAGGCCGCACTCCACACTGTACAGCTATGTACACGGCTCACAGCAGACGTACCTGCACAGACATCACTGTTACCCATACATTGTATCTGTAGACTGTACACATAACACTGCACTGTGACAGCCGTTGTGATGTGGTGCATGCGGTGGGACACCATCGTCACATGTCCACATGATACCGCACATGTTTGCGGTGTATATTATTAATAAAGTGGCGGCAGCCATGTACTCTCAACTCGCTCGTGGCCACACGGTGTATCACGCTGATGCATGCGAACTACCATGAATGTGTGTACTGCTGTGTACTGCATGCCTACTAAATGACACCTGCCTGTTGTACTGTCCCCACCAGGGCAGTGTACATACTGCCACTATGAATGTCTGGTCTGCATTCACTGGTCTGTGTTGTGTGAATGCTGCATGCCACCTGCATTATCACATGCATGCTGTGTGTGTCTGTGTGTGTGTGTGTGTGTGTGTGTGTGTGTGTGTGTGTGTGTGTGTCTGTGTGTAACCGATGGTATGTCTTTGTATTGACAGGTGCTGTTGGTGAGTTCTCCTCCTGCGGTCAATCTGATGCTAGTGTCCCCACAGATACTAGTGGTGATGACCATGTGCATGAGGCACAGGCAGGGTCGTCACAGGCAGACACTGTGCCACTGGAGAACATCACACATACTTCCCTTTCAACCCTGCTCACGGTTCAGATGCGACACATACCCCAACACCGTTGCCCATAGATGACGGTCAGTCAGCGTCTCTTGGCCCGAGCAGGAATGTGTGGTGGCTGCAGAAGGTGTGGGTACACGATGTTGCCAGTGTGGGACTGGTGCAGTGCCACGCAGGGATGTGGCAGGTGCTGCGCGTAGGGGGAGCACCGCTGGACATACACCTGCCGTACAGGGTGCAGCAGCTGGTATAACCAGACGAATGTTCCGGTCTGTAATGGCGGAGCAGGCGTGCTGAGCGGCAGAACCAGGAAGGGCAGAGGCTGCAGAGGTCCATAATCCGTACCTTGAATGACCAGCATCCAGGCATTGGCGGAATGCACAGCAGCATCTTGCCGATGTTCTGGATAGGAGATTGGGTGACATGGCTGGTATCCTCGACCGAGGCATGGCCATCCTGAGCGCGCCAGATCGTGCAGGAACACCAGGTAGGGGTGAGGCAGGGCGCGTGGAGTGTGCCAGCAACACCACCTACTGCAGGTCAGCGTGTGCGTGCCACCTCCATGCCCACAGACAGTGCTGGTAGCAGCAGCAGTGCGGCTGCTACTACACCATCCACGCAGGACAGAGCAGGCCACGTGGGCGTGGCCCTGGGCGGACTTCCGTCGTGGGCGCGTTTCCAGCGGACATGTGACGCCGGAGAGTGGACAGTCCGTACCTCCACGGTCGTGCCCGTGCGACCCCAGGCAAGCCGGGTCGCGTCGCGCCCGGCGAACACAGTGAGCAGTAACACCTGCACTGTACAGTCAGGGGCTGCCAAGCATACCCCGTGTAGGCATCACAGATGACTGAACTGTGTACACACACATCCACACACAGCAGACACAACTGTAGGGCTCCACCACACCCACATGCAATCTACATAGTCATGCCCACTCAATGCACAGGCCCATTACACACACATGATGTCATCCATTGGTACAGCCCATGCCTGTGGCACTATATCACCCTGTGCATATGATGAAGTCTCTGCTGCATAACTGTGAGCTACACCATCACTGCGGTTAAGCTAACATATTCTGATGCACAGGGTGGACACGATAGTGAGAGGTGTATGTGATACCTGTGTCCGCATAGCACGTGATGTGTATGTTGTGGTGTGTGTATGGCTGGCGACAGGTGTGTATGTGATGTGGGTTGTGCGGACATCATGCAGCAGACATACCATGCAGGACAGGTGCAGCATTCATTGATATGTGTACACAGTATGTGTGGTGGTTACATGTGTAGCACCATGTCGGTGCAGTTAACCCGTATGATACTGATGGTGTACTTGCGTGCCTACTGGGAGCACTGTAATTAGTTCCCCACGTAGTGGTGGGGTACCCACAGGCATGTCTGGCAACATCAGCATAGCACAGTTACCCGCATCCGGCATGGACCCTACATAGGTACATGGCGCACATGAGCGTAACAGGATATGTGCCCTCGACATGTGTGGACCTAGCATGACTGTGTGTGGCGTCTAACACCCCTCAGGATGGGGATGCCATATCCATCAGTCCCCAGTCCCTGGTCTAGCAGTGACACACAGATGTTGCCTGGCATAACTATCGTCACACATCCACCGTCATTAGCAGTCCTGGGCGAAGGCAGTCAGGGCCTTTCCTTCACATGGCCTGGCACTCCTCCCGTGTTGTAGGGGGTGTCTGGCGTTAACCCTGTTCCCCCAGCACGTCCCACTCATCTTTGTGTTGAGGTGTTTGACAGTCGCTTCTGTGCCCGTGTTTGCATGGAGCCTGGGAGGTGGAATGTGCCCATGTCACCCAGGTCAGACATGGCCGTGTATGTCAGGCACAGATCACCACGGAGCAGATGTGCTGTGAAGATCTACAGCCGGTGTCCCCTTGGCCGTGCAGCTTGTGACACATGTCCTAGCACCGTCATCCCGTCTTGTGGAGCGTTTGCGGTCCTTCCGAGTGCTGCAGGCGTCAGGTTAGCTACAGGCCACATGTGCCATTATGCAGTCATTGCTCTGGTGTGTGATGTGTACAGGGGTACAATGAACAGCCCTGATGTGGTTGCGATTCCATCCAGACCAGGAGGCCACAATGGAATGTCTTCACACCCACATTGCCATTGTGTGTGTTGACAGAGGTTGCCGACAGGTGTGGTAGCCATTTCCTGAACATGTCCACCATCTTTAATGGCGTACCACCTACATGTGACATTGGGGCGAACATGTCCTTCACACTGGGTAGGGCTGCACCTTCTCTGGCATTTAGTAGCAGGCCATGGCTCTGGCACCAGGCATCCATGTCTATGGCGCCCTAGGTGGATGTCCGTGTAACATGGGGTGCTGGGTATGTCCGGCGGTGCGTTGTGATCTGCATACCTTGTCTGCTACAATCGTCATATGATTGCATGCACATTGGAAGGTGGGATGCCGTATGGCAGGGGCCCAGGAGTGAGCCCTGTGGGCCTCCACTGGGTCCAGATATGAGTGTGACAAGGCACCTTGAGCACCAACCCTGTGTGGTGTGACCTCCAACCTGTCTGAGAAGCATCGGGTGACATATGTCCCCACATGTATGCTGGCGAGCCTTTCCATGGGTCCCATGTGTAGTGTGCTCTGAGCGCTCCCACCAGGTCATGGTACTGTGTGCAAACCCACGTATCCCCATCAATGGCCTTGGTGACCACTCCAGACTGGACGAGCAGGTTCGGGAGGCAGGATCCGCCCTTGACTATGTAGTTGTGGGTATGTTCGGGTAATGGCTGTACACGCTATCTGTAACCATGGCCACCTGTATGGACCTCCCCACAGCTTTGCAGACAACGCTTGTCAAGCGTATAGGGTGTGGCTGTTGACAGTCCATAAGAGCACTACCCTGGCATAGTGGGACCACAGATGCCATATGGCATCCATTGGGGACATAGCCCATAGTAAGGCTAACATGACACAGTGGCCGCATGTGTGGGCCGAGGGCCTCAATGAGGATGGGTAGCACACAGCCAGGGACACCATCGGTGCCCATTGCTGGCGTGTCAACCGCCATAGAGATATGGGATCACTCCAGGCCATATGAGATGTTTGGGAGGATACACTCTGGTGGGATGGATATGTTCCCTCTTGGGGGGGGGGATGTATGCATGGAACATGTCCTCTGGTTTGCAGACAATGTCTGTGGGTGCAGTGACTGTTGTACCATTCTGGACCATTTCCAGCCAAGTCTGTGTGCCCCAACCATGTCCTTACCACAGTTAGGGAAGGCCCTATGGTTGTCTCATGTGCCCTCTGCAGTACCACTCCCACAAGCGGCCGTGGATGATGGTATGTGGGGCCGTATGGTGACGCCGGTATGAATGGGTGATGGTTTCCCTGGTACTGTCATTGCTCTGCCATGTATTAGCTCCAACTGTTGATGTACAGGTAGTCAGTGGCTGCGGTCCACCACACCATGTGCCTACCTGTGGTGGACAAGGTCCTGATGTCATCATGTTTGCCTGTTGCAGACATGCATGTGGGTGGTCAGGGAAGGCATTCGTTAGGCGTTTGCTGGTCTGGCCTGTGTTCAACACTGGCATGGAGGACTTGTAGGGTACCACACCGGTCGTATGATGTGTGTGGTTTTCTGTGGAGAGGTCATCACTGAGGTCCCCCATGCTGGTGTTGGTTACAGGGTGTGGATGACCAGTGGATCCACTATACGGTCTTGCATCACCATTGAGGGCTGTACATCCTGTGTGGGGCATATCCTCACCATGTGTGATGGGCAGAACTGTCAGACATCCCCCCCTAGTATGTATGGTGCATGGCTGTTTAACAGTGGCCAGGTGTGTGAACACCTGGGACTGCTGGCGTAGTGTGTTGTGCCATGGGTAATGTTCCCAGGCTATGTATGGGTGGTTCATGTCACCCAATACGGTGCTGTTGTGAGAGCATGCCCACTCACCAGTGTCCTCCGGACATCTGTGAAGGTATCCTGTGTTTGGGAGGGTTGTCTGTAGCATGCAACAAACGGTAGGCCAGTCCTACACATGGTTAATTGCACCTAGATATTCCCGCAGCAGCGGCCACGTCTGTGGCATGGCGGGTTGCTGTTGCTGTTGTGTGGCTGGACACACAGGGCGGTCGCATTCCGCCACCCATGCCGTCGCACCATGTGTATGCATGTCTGCTCTGTGCCGACTCTAAGTGTCTGAGCATGCCCAGTAGGCAGCTGTGTAGATAGACACACAGCACAGTGCACACCGCGCCCGTCTGCAGTTATACCCGGGTGCATGCCTGTATCCCCTAGCGGCCACGTCTGTGGCATGGCCAGGTTTCTGTTGTGTGGCTGGACACACATGACGGTCCACATTCCGCCACCCATGCCGTCGCACCATGTGTATGCATGTCTGCTCTGTGCCGAGTCTAAGTGTCTGAGCATGCCCAGTAGGCAGTGATGTACTGATCAGTAGTTACTTGTTATTCCGACTGCAGCACTAGCGTGTTGGTGTCGGCGACCTTGGATGGTAACAGACTGCGTGACTCGCACTCTGTCCTAACTCGATCGGGCGCATTGCCTCTGCAAATGATACCACTCACGTGGGGTATGCCTCCTGACAGCGCTCTGCTCAGTAAACTTCGGTAGCGCGTTCTGTAAATGCTTCATACTGTAGTGTGTTCATGTAGATAGGCGTCGGTTCGTCCCCGTCCCATCCGTGTGTGTGTGTGTGTGTGTGTGTGTGTGTGTGTGTGTGTGTGTGTGTGTTTCCAGCTGCCTCTGCGACTGATCATGCTTTTAGACGCTCCACAACACATGCCTTGGCTATTGCCAACTATTGTCTTGCGGGTGACGTCAGCAGCCTACAAGTATGCGTGTGACAGCGCTCTGTTCAGTAAAGTCGGTAGCGCGTTCTGTAAATGCTTCATACTGTAGTGTGTTCATGTAGATAGGCGTAGGTTCGTCCCCGTCCCTTCCGTGTGTGTGTGTGTGTGTGTGTGTGTGTTTCCAGCTGCCTCTGCGACTGATTATGCTTTTAGACGCTCCGCAACACATGCCTTGGCTATTGCCAACTATTGTCTTGCGGGTGACGTCAGCAGCCTACAAGTATGCGTGTGACAGCGCTCTGTTCAGTAAAGTCGGTAGCGTTCTGTAAATGCTTCATACTGTAGTGTGTTCATGTAGATAGGCGTAGGTTCGTCCCCTGTCCCTTCCGTGTGTGTGTGTCTCTGTGTGTGTGTGTTTCCAGCTGCCTCTGCGACTGATTATGCTTTTAGGCGCTCCGCAACACATGCCTTGGCTATTGCCAACTATTGTCTTGCGGGTGACGTCAGCAGCCTACAAGTATGCCTCTGACAGCGCTCTGTTCAGTAAAGTCGGTAGCGCGTTCTGTAAATGCTTCATACTGTAGTGTGTTCATGTAGATAGGCGTAGGTTCGTCCCCCGTCCCTTCCGTGTGTGTGTGTCTCTGTGTGTGTGTGTTTCCAGCTGCCTCTGCGACTGATTATGCTTTTAGACGCTCCGCAACACATGCCTTGGCTGTTGCCAACTATTGTCTTGCGGGTGGCGTCACCAGCCTACAAGTATGCCTCTGACAGCGCTCACGTCAGTTAACTTCGGTAGCGTTCTGTGAATGCTTCATACTGTACTGAGTTCATGTAAATAGGCGTAGGTTCATCTCCCGTCCCTTCCGTGTGTGTGTGTGTTTCCGTTGCTTTCGCAAATACAACTGAATAAGCAAATCCTTTAAGTGTTCACAATCAACAGTGTGATATTTAAAATCATGTTAAGACTCACATTGTTGATTGTGAACATTCTTAGACATAGCTGTTATTCTGCACCGTTGTGGAAACAACGGCGTTGCATGTTGTAATGAACTGTTTAAATGTTACGAAGACTTGTGTTGTGTCGAACTACGGGGACTATTCTTGCTGCAGGTTGCTGGTTTGTTTGTGTTTCATAGTACAATATCATGTATCGTGTGTTCATAGTATGCTTTCTGTGATGTTGACATGTGTGTGTTTCGTTAGCAATGCGTCCCTGCTTTCTATGCTGTGGCTAAATCTCCATTGCTCGCATAGACAGTGACAACTGGAAGTGTAAGGGTGGACATTTAAAGCCTGGATACTTCCATGTTATGTGTAAGTCTCACGGGGCCAGCGGGTGATAAGCGCATACATGTCTATGAAGTACCTTTGGATACCATATCGACCTGTCGTGGACGAAATGTTTAAGTTGACTGTTCCATCTACCTATGTGTGACATGGTTTGTGGCCATAGGGTGCCAGCAAGTCTTCCCTGTTCATTGGGTGTTTGCCATGGTCTATTGACATCACTCCTATTAATTCACGAAGGATGTCTTTCATTGTTGGCAGCGCCATAGTTTGACCATCGTATGCCATTCCCAGCAGGCGTGGAGATTGTGCCATTGGTATGTTTACACAGGTGACCCATCTGTTCCACTGTATGGAAGCGTGTGATCCCCATAGATGTGCTGGCAGATTGAGTGCTGTATGCGCGGTATCTGCCCATCGGTCTGGCTTTGAATGGGGAGTGTCTACTGTAGACCCTATCTGTATTCCCTGGGTTATGCCTTGCAACAGCTGTGGGATTCCCCCAGGTTTGCAGCTATGGGTGCCATCTTGGCCGTACGTTTGTCCATCCATGGGAACTGCCTACTGGACACTAGTATCGGGCTGTCAACATTTCACAGCTGCATTCTCCATTTCCGGTGGATGATCGGTATTAGTATTGCGGAGTACCGCATATGCCATGGCCACGTCCGCACAGGCGGGACAGCGAATCATCTGCCAATCCACACCGACACCCATTTTGCATACCCACGATCCCATGTCTGCAACCCTCGACAGTACCCTTGCACACCCTTCATGTGTGCGGAAATGGGATGTGAGCGTGCGTGTATGGACGCAGCAGCCTGGGGTGTCCTATTCATATGTCCTGCATTTCATGGGCGGCTGTCATCACCCTTGAAGACGCTTGTGGTGCATATATCTACCTGTGCCGTAGTCACGGCTGTCACCTCTTCGGTTCACACTATGTTGCCCACACTTACTTAAGGAGTAATGTTTGGGTCCTGCAATGGACACCGATGTGCATATGTAAAGTTTAGAACATGTTGGACTGTGTCCATTCGGCCAGTGGGTTTGACTGCCGCCGTATGTTCCCCAGTCCCGGATGTCTGTCCGCCTACCCATATTATGTAGTGCTACGGAACCCGTGTCCTTCCACAATTTACCCATATGGTGTTACTGTAGTACTGCAGGTTGGCAACTGCTTTAGATAATCCTCAGAGGTACCATTGTGAACTATCCGCCACTGTATTGTCATTATAACACAGCGGTACATGTAGAACCTATTTATTCATGACAGTATGTTGTTTATGTGTGGGAGCGCCATATTTTAACGATAGTATGACCTTCCTAGTTGACGTTGTTGGTGTGCCATTAATATGTGTTCCACAGGTCGCACGTATCTTCCGCAGAGTGGGCGGGTGATCCCCACATACTTGATAGCACCTTGGCTGCTGTATGCGCTGGGATTCGCACGGCAGGATGGATGTCTACGGGGTGTATCTACTGTTGTTTCCATCTGTATGTCCTGTGTCATGCCTTACTACGGCTGTGTGATTCCACCAGGTTTGCTATTATGGGTGCCATCTTGTCCGTACGTTTGTCCATCCTTGGGAAATGCCTACTGGACACTGATGTAGGGCTGAACACATTTCACACCTGCCTTTAGCATTACCCAATGGATGCTTTGCATCCTTACTGGGGACTAAGGCACGTCCTGTACCCGCAGCCCTCCCACGGGGCGGGACAGCGGATTATCTGCCTAACAACACAGTGCCCCATTTTGCATACCCAGGATACCATGGCTGCAACCCCCAGTGCGCATGACACATCCTTCATGTGTGCGGAACTGGGATATGGGCGCACATGTATGGACACGGCAGTCTGGGGACCTCTGTTCATATGTCCTGCATGTCATGGGCAGGTATCATCAACCTTAAACACGCTGGTGGTGCATATGTCTAGCTGTGCCGTAGTCACGGTTAGTACTCTGATTGGCTGATCCCAATGGATAGCAGACAAGCGCCGTAATTTTTGGAGTCCTACAATGGACACCGATGTGCATTTGTAAAGTGTAGAGCGTGTTGGACTGTCACCATCTGGCCAGTGGTATTGACTGCCGCTGTATGTTCCCCAATCGTGGATGTCTGCTTGACTACCCATCGTTTGTATGACATGGCCTATCTATATCCACGTGCCAGTATGCGGAAATACAGCAAACCTTGCGTCCTGCCCATCTTCATAAGCGACATTATGGAACATATATCGGCAAAACAGACACTGTCAAATCGATAGACTCCACAGTGAAAGGATACTGAGCTCTTTCACCTACTAACATGGGGCATCGTCGGTGTAGGGAATGCATGACATAGCCGTCCCTTATACACTTCCTTCAGAGTCGGTTTAAAGCGAAATAATCAATAAACCTGCTCATAGTTAGGTGGACAGTGCTCCAAGTCTTGATTATAGCGTGACATATACATATCAGTGTTGCATGCCTTACTTCATGGAAACAATAATACGGCAACAATGTGTTAATATATATACAATATTGGTAAATACAATCAGTATCCTGACACATAGTTGATAATTGTTGTGAGTGCACCTTAGAATGTAGTGTGTTGATCAGGATATTGTATATCAATGTGTATAATAGTAGCATTACGATAACAAAGCATGGAATCAATAAGTACTATTTAAGCATATATTTTACAATTATGAATGTAAATGTGTGGAGGAGACATCCGTAACCTTCCCTGGTTCCACTGGATCACACGCACACGCACACTTTCGCATGTCCGGATTGTGGGTTACGCGCAGGCGCACATGCATATCCGTAGTCCGTTTATATATGTTTACAGTGTCTGTGTGGTTACGTGTTTTGCGTTACTTGTGACTATTTCTGATCCGGTTGACGGACGTGTGCAGAAAGCACTTACAGCTTTGTATATGTAACAGTCTTTGCAGCATGGCCGCTTTACGTACACGTGCACATCTATATGTTCTATAGTCGTAATTCAAGCGTGACTGCATTCCGTTTGCGGTTACTGTGACCAGTACACGTTAGCTGTTCGTTGTCATTAATATGCATACCCATGGTACCTATGTACATTTACATATCCCCCCCCGCACACACGCACGTCACAGGCATCCATTCTCCTGCTGGGAAAGGTGCGGTACTGCATGTTGAACATTCCTAATTCCCCCTCGCTCATGGCCCAGGATGCATATGTCGTCACCGCAGGGCTGTTCAGATGACAGCTGCTTATATCCCATACGCATACAGGCCTTCGGTTGTCAGGGTGTTGCTGTGGTGCTTTGGGTTTGGTCTTGTCCGCCCACTGTACGGGACTGCCCTGACCCTGTACGAATGTTAGATGAGTCACATGGGCACGTTTTGTCCGTGTCCATGGTACCATGTCACGGCCCCCCCCCCAATTATTCGTAACCGTGTCCGCCGATTGTCGGTGTACCCGTTGTAGATCTTGTTATACTAATTGCACACGGTCTGGTCGAACTGACCAATTTCCATTACTAACCCTCCGTATGTATGGCCTGTGTCGCAATATTACAAGGGTTTACCATTGCGTGGCGACTTTCACTGAGCCACAGACATGTCCGTTGCTTGGTTTGGGCCGGTTCCGCTGTGCTACACACATTTAACATGGCGGAACAGGTTGAACAGCTCAGCCACGAGGACATCGGGTTCTCCGTCGCTGTCTAGTATTGAATGTCTATGTGGAGTTTGTTTCACAAAGCGAGACAATGTCGACATTGTTAACGGACATCTCGCGCGGTGCGTCCGCACCGCGGGTGACGTATGTCTGCCTTTGGGCGGCGAACAGGCATTATGCTGTGCCATTATGTCTGGGGATATATGGTTTCCTGACATAGATGATATGCCATACTAGCAATGACCCTAGCAATGACCAGCGTCTGGGTGTGGGTACTGCTGTATTACCCACGGGAAGAGTGGCCTTAGGTTAAGTGGTGACCTAGGCAGAAGTTGCCACCGATACATCACCGCTACCCCCTCCTGGTCTACCTACACCAAATAGAGTCTGGAAAGGTGCCCGGTAGAGCAACACCCTAGGCGGCTACCTACTTGGCCTATGCCTAAGGCCGGCTATGTGTGTGGTCCCTTGGGCATCGGACTCGGGAGGCGCCACGTCTGCCGTGGGTATGTCCAGCATTACCCACATCCAGCCCCAAGGCAGTCAACACAGCATCCATGGGTCCAGATGGTGTCCCAGCTGTGTACTCCAGGAACTCTATGGGGAATTAAACCCACACTTAGGACAGCTGTTTAATCTTAGCCTCACCTCAGGATACGTAGCCGAGTAGTAGCACAGGGCGACTGTAGTCACACTCCACATAGATGGTGCCTCCACTGACCCTGGTTATTACCATACCATTAGTTTGACAAGCCTTATCTGCAAAGCCATGGAGATGGATCATAATGGAACACATAGATAAAGACATAGGGGACTCGCATACTTTGGATACAACCCAGTTTAGCTTGGTCAGAGTCAGATCATGCCTTTTACACGTGTTTCACTTTGTAGAATCAGTCACCAAGGCCATTGATGAGGGTAAAGCAGTCCATACAGCCTACCTCAACCCGGCAGAGGCCTTGACACAATACCCCCTCGGGTATAATTGATAAACCCGTCATCTTGAATGTAAATCCATACATCGCCATATGGGTTTGCAAACTGGCTAAGTCACAGAACACACATGGCCATAGTTGCTGGCGCCATGTCATACTCACAGCCAGTCACAGGTGGTGTCCCATGGGGCTCAGTCCTGGGTCCACTATTTCCAGCATCTACGTTTCCAATGTACACGCATACACAGGGCTGTTATGGGTGACAATGTTTGCAGATGACTGCAAACCGGGTGCCAAAGTCAGACACACATCTGACACAGATATCCTTCAGGAGTGCCTCACAGATGTGGATAAGTGGTACCAGAGACATGTCCTACAGCTAAATGCCAGGAAATGCATAGGCATACCCTTCGGGAAGAACAAGGTTACCCGAGCTACCATATAGGTGGCAATCCACTGAGCACAGAGGGGTTACCAGTGATCTGGGGACACGTGTTGTTGTTAACCGTTCGTTAGACACACATGTTGCTAACATAGTTAGGTAGACCTTCCACATTGCCCACATCATCATGAAGGGATTCACATCTAGATCAGGGAGGTCATTGTCCCCTTGTACTCATCACTCATTAGACCTATGATTGGGTACAATGCCCGTTCAGAATGTATCTGACCCAACACCTGCAGCAGCTGGAAAGGCACCAACAGTTCATCGACAAACAGATGCAGGGTCTCAGGTATATGTGTTATACTGACCGACTGAAAGAATTCCAGCTGTATACAGTTGCATACCACTTGCCCAGAGGTGACCCGTGCCTGGCATACAAGGCTATGTCGAACCCAGATCTGATGACTATGCTTCACGTAAATAAGTTAGATCCGTCAGAACCACAAGGGCAGCTGGCGTACACCTTGACACTGTCATTAATCGAACGTGTTGTTGGGACAGATTCATCACCCAGACACTCACTATGCTGTGGAACAACATCCCAGTACATGTGAGGGCAAGCACCTCGCTGGCCTTGTGTTAGTATTTAGACATGGATGTCTGAATTGATTTATTTAAGTAACCTTCTAAATGAATATTTACATTAGCACATTGTGAATCTTTACATTTCGTTGGTCTATTTTACATTAGTCATAATCATACGGTTTATGTGTATATATTATGGTTCATTTATATTACTAGGTGTCTGCAGTTCTGTTAATATATTGGCACAATCCGTAGGACATATATATGTATCTTACACAGTCAGACATTTGGAAAACATTTTATGTTGGTTCATCTTTCATATATGTACATATATTTCTATTTTCCGATGAAGACTGTACCTTTCGAAGCAATGTCTGATGTCCTCACTGTGTGGGATCTGTAACCCAAGTAAGGTTTGTTTGCTTGTCTGCCTTTAAGGCATGTAATTAGTACCTAGCACATCTAATGTACTGACCAATTAATGCTTTTAAATGTAGTAGGTTGGACTGCATTGTATGTATTCTGAATAAGTCTGCTTATGAAGCAGACGAAGTGGGCTCCAATAGACTATGGTGACTGCCTTTAATTCTTGGTGTGCTCTGGTGGTCACTGGCGGTCCCTACAGTACCTCGTCTTTGCTTTGGACTTCATCGGCTGGTTGTCTGTGTTTGTTGTATGGGGAATGTCAACTGTAGTCCCTATGTGTATTACTTGTGTAATGCCTTACTACGGCAGTGTAATTCCACGGGTTTGCAGTTATGGGTGCCATCTTAGTCATCGCTTGTCCATCCATGTGAATTGCCTACTGTACACTGGTATAGGGCTGTACACATTTCACACCTGCATTTGCATTCTCCGGTAGATGGTTTGCATTATTAGCGGAGAGTGACGCATGTGCTACGCACACGTCCCTCCCACGGGGCGGGACAAAGGATTGCCTGCGAAACAACACAGAGCCCAGATTCTAGATAGCCAGCGTCCCTTCACTGCAGCAGTGGACACTACCGATTACACATCCTTCATGTGTGCGGGACTGTGATGTGGGCGCAGCTGAATGGACCCGATACCCTGGGTATTTCTGTGCATGTGTGCTGCATTTCATGGACAGCTATCATCAACATTGAACACGCTTGCGTGCATATGTGTACCTGTGACGTGGTGACGACAATGAGATCACGTGAGTAATGCAGGAAGCTAGCAGGCATTCTCTGAACAGAATTTTTGGGTCCTACAATGGACACCGATGTGCATATGTCAAGTTAGATGTTGCTGGACTGTGTCCACCTGCCCAGTGCTTTTCACTGCTGGTGTATGTTCCCCAATCGCGGATGTCTGTTTGACTACCCATTCCACATGGTGCTACATAACCAGGTGATTTAGTACTGTGAACAAATGACATACATCCAAAGATGCTGGTTAGCAACTGCTTCATATAAACCTCAGACATCCCAATGGGACATATCCGTCACTGTATTTCCAATATAACACCATCGGAACATGTTGTTTACCTATGTATTCATTTAACCATGTTGTCTTCATAGGTGTGTATGCCATAGTTTACATATCCTACGTGGCGTTGTGTGTGTGCCATTAGTATGTGTTCCACAGGTGGCACATCTGTTCCGCTGTACGGTGGCGGGTGCTCCTCATTCTGTTGCTGGCAGATTGAGGGCTGTGTGCGCCCGGTGTTGGCACGACGGTCCGGCTTTGTATGTGGAATGTCAACTGTAGTCCCTATGTGTATTTCCTGTGTTATGCCTTACCGCGGCTATGTCATTTACCCGGGTTTGCAGTTGTGGGTGCCATCCTGGCCATACGGGTGTCCATCCATGACAATTGCCTACTGGACACTAGTATAGGGCTGTACACATTCCACACCTACATTTAGCATTCTCCGGTGTATGGTTTGCATTATTAGCGGAGAGTAAGGCAGGTGCTACGCACACATCCCTCCCATGGGGCGGGAGAAAGGATTGCCTGCGAAACAACACCGAGCACAGAGTCTACATACCCAGAATCCCTTGACTGCAACAATTGACAGTACCCATTACACATCCGTCATGTGTGCGGGACTGTGATGTGGTCGCAGTTCTATGGACCCGGTACCCTGGGTATTTCTGTGCATCTGTGCTGCATTACATGGACAGCTATCAGCAACATTAAACACGCTTGCGGTGCATATGTGTACCTGTGTCGACAATGAGTTCAGTTAGGTGATGAAAGAAGGCGGCATTCCTGTCTTTAGACAAATTTTTGGGTCCTACAATGGACACCACTGTGCATATGTAAAGTTTAGAGCTTGTCGGACTGTGTCCTTGTGAGCAGTGGGTTTCACTGATACTGTGTGTTCAGCAATCGCGGATGTCTGTTGGACTACCCATTCCACATGGTGCTACATAACCAGGTGATCTAGTACTGTGGACAAATGACATACATCCAAAGATGCTGGTTAGCAACTGCTTCATATAAACCGCAGACATCCCAATGGGACATATCCGTCACTGTATTTCCAATATAACACCACGGAACATGTTGATTACCTATGTATTCATTTAACCATGTTGTCTTCATAGGTGGGAATGCCATAGTTTACATATCCTACGTGTCGTTGTGTGTGTGCCATTAGTATGTGTTCCACAGGTCGCACATCTGTTCCGCTGTATGGTAGCGGGTGCTCCTCAGTCTGTTGCTGGCAGATTGAGTGCTGTGTGCGCCGGTGTTGGCACAGCGGTCCGACTTTGTATGTGGAATGTCAACTGCAGTCCCTATGTGTATTTCCTGTCTTATGCCTTACAGCGGCTGTGTAATTTACCGGGTTTGCGGTTGTGGGTGGCATCTTGGGCATACGGTTGTCCATCCATGACAATTGCCTACTGGACACTAGTATAGGGCTGTACACATTTCACACCTGCATTTAGCATTCTCCAGTGGATGGTTTGCATCATTAGCGGATAGTATGGCAGGTGCTACACACATCCCTCACGGGGCGGGACAAAGGATTGGCTGCAAAGCAACACCGGGCCCAGAGTCTACATACCCAGAATCCCTTGACTGCAACAATCGACAGTACCCATTACACATCCTTCATGTGTGCGGGACTGTGATGTGTACGCAGTTCTATGGACCTGGTACCCTGGGTATTTCTGTGCATCTGTGCTGCATTACATGGACAGCTATCATCAACATTAAACACGCTTGCAGTGCATATGTGTACCTGTGTCGACAATGAGTTCAGGTGCGTATTGAAAGAAGGCGTGAATCTGGTGTGATGTCAATTTTTGGGTCCGACAATGGACACCACTGTGCATATTTAAAGTGTAGAGCTTGTCGGACTGTGTCCTTGTGAGCAGTGGGTTTCACTGATGCTGTGTGTTCAGCAATCGCGGATGTGTGCTTGACTACCCATACTGTGTTGTGCTACAGGAACCATGTCTTCCGACACCAGAAACCAATGCTATACATCCAATGTTGCAGGTTAACAACCACTTTCATACCATACCCAGAGGTCACGATTGGGAGGTATTGCCACTTTATTATCGGAACAACACCCCAGACTGTGTACATCACGGGAACTTTAGGCCAGTCTTACCGGCCATTTCCAATTGTAATTAGCAGACACGTGTCAATACATGTATGATAAGACATATTGTCATGCAGAAGTTGATCTATGTTATTTGGACATTGGCTTCTGCTTTTGGCATCCGTTGCTGTGAGTGTTGCCAGTTACCATACACATTGCTTGCTCAGAGGCAGACTACACAATTCTGCGCACTACTGTGGTCTCCTTTAAGGACCCTGAGCCAGTGGTCGACAATGCGGCAGCCACTGCATCAATCACATTTGCCATCTACCAGTACCTACAGGACTGCATGAGCCAGTCATTCACTTACCCAACTGTGGTTCACTGTACCAATGCCAAGCATCCAGTGTGGTGTACCCCAGCCATACACAGAATGTACAACACGAGGAGGTGGCTACTACAAGGTGGAGCAGACACCTTGTGAGGTATGACACCCTTGGTCATCATATGTGTAGAGTTACACACTGTCATGAAATTGTCCAGGGCACATTCCACAGATATACCTACATGGACCTGGCTAACAATCATACCACCTTCAGTTGCTATGCTCGACACCTGGGAGCTCACTCCCACATATGCTCTGACTGGGTTCACATAGAGGTGGGGTTTACTCAACATACACACATTGCCAACATACAGGCTGACAAGTCCAGTGAGGACATCTCCACACCCTCCCCACACATGAGGAGATGTGTGTACCAGTGGTTTGTGGTCACCAAATGTTCTGTGACACACAGGTGGGACATGCTCTCTCCAGGGTAGTGGACATAGCATCCATGAGACCAGCTGGTGACCCGCTGTGTACTCCACTATCTCATTTATGAATTGGACCCACAGTTAGGACAGCTATTTCTTTGTAGCCTCACCTCAGGTAGGGTACCCAGGTTGTGTCACATGGCAACTGTAGTCCCACGTCACAAGGCCAATACCTCCACTGAGGCTGGTTATTACTGTCCCATTACCCTGAGGAGACCTATCTGCAAAGACATGGGGAGGGATCATACTGCGGCTCGTACATGACTGCATAGGGGACATACATACTTTGCCTCACACACGGTTTGTCTTGTTCAGGAGGCGGTTCATGCCTTTAAAGCATGGTTGACATTTTCGGGACAGTCGCCGAGGCCACTGATGGGGTGTTGCAGTCCATACAGCCTACCTCGACCTGGCAAAGCCCTTCATCACATTACCCCCTCAGGTATCGTTGATAAACCCATTGGCTGGGATGTGAACACGCACATCACAGAATGTGTTGTAAACTGTCTATGTGACACAACCCACACGGTCATAGTTGCTGGCAGCATGTCAGACCTACTGCCTGTCACAAGTGGTGTCCCATGGGGCCCTTCCATGTCTGCACTCCTGTCATACACCTACATTTTCACGGTACAGGCACACACAGGGGTGCTATGGGCAACAGTGTTTGTAGATGACTGCAAAACAGGTGCCATAGTGGGACAGACATCTGACACAGATATCCTTTGAAGGGGCCTCCCAGGTATGCATATCTGCTGTCAGGGACATGTCCCACAGCTAAATGCGACGTAATGCAACATCATACCTGTGGAGAACTACTAGGTCACCCTGTCCAGCATATAGGTGGCTGTCCACTCAGCACAGGGGTGATTACCAGGGATCAGGGGACAGTGTTTGGCGGTCACCATTCATTCCACACACACGTTGCTATCGTGGTTGTGTGGGTCTTCTACATTGCCCACCTGTTGGTGCAGGGATTCACATCTACATCAGGCTAGGTCATTGTCTCCTTGTACCCATTACGTGTTACACCTATGATCTACTACATTGCCCCATTCAGACTGTATCTGACCATACACCTACAGCAGCTGGGAAGCCCACATAGGTTGATTGTTGTACAGATGCAGGATGACACCATTTTGTGTAATGCTGCCCCACATGTAGGACCCCTGCCACATCACGTCACATACCTGCTGTTTAGTGTTGACCTGTGCCTGACATACGAGGCCATGTCAACCCATATGTCATGTGTATGCTTCACCTACTGTATCCGCATCCCTCAGAACCACTAGGGCAGGTGACATTTACCTTGTCACGGTCATTAATGGGATGTGTTTGAGTGACACATATATCACCCAGACACTCATTATGCTGTGGATCTACATCACAGTACATGTGAGACAGACATCCTTCCTAGCCTTGTTCGCAGCTATGTTGTCCATTGGATGGAGAATTGCAGGTATAGGCCAGGGATTACATCATTATCAGTGCTTGGCGGAGATACAGCAATATCATGGGTATTTCATCTGAAGCACAGAAGGTTGGCAAAGTCATCCTAACTATGGTGTAGTATTATGGCTGGGCCTGGGACGATGGCCTACCCTGTACCTATGGACGTGTGAACCTATATTCATAGTTTGTCACATGTACAATTGTCTATCCACTATACTCTTTCGCCACTGTATATTTCTGTGGCACATGATTGTCCTCTGTATTACATGCAGGTATGCTGTGTCGTTGCACATACGTCACGGTTGATGACAGTGTATCTGTGTCCCTAACACTGTGATACTGAGGACTACCACACATCCTTCACAGCATTACATGCATATGTCCATTCTATTCTTCTTTGGCCTATGGGGGGGGTGTTAAGGCAAACATTACTCAAGTCCCTGTTTGTGCATGCTTCATGTTGGTGTTTGACCAGGCTCCGTTGCAGTCATGTGTTGGACAGTAGTGTGTCTGTGTGTTTGCCATGTGTTTTTATTGCGGTACATCTGTGGGAGGTGTAGTTGGCACATGTTCCTCTTTGCAGGGACACCCATCCTGGGGTTTGTGTCATGCATCTGCACTTGGCACGTGCCATATGTCCTGTACTATTCCCACAGTCGTGTATGCCTTCATGCACTACTACTGCGTGTTACTGGCTGTGTGTATGTGGTACACATGGACATTGTGATGTTTGGCTTGACCTATTCCCATGCTAGAACGTAAACATCTGTCAATTAAGTCTTTTAAATCAAACTGTAACACTCATTCGTATTTTCAAAATGACACTCATTAACACAGGAAGCTGGGATTAATAACATTTTACTACTGTGCAGCAGGAGGCAAAGGAGTATGCAGTAAAAGTTTAGACATTTGTTCAACTCTATACATGTTACATCTGTATGAGCATTCTGTATACTATCATCTTTTGCACACATTAATGATGTGGTCAGTCACAAGGCATTTACATTGCTAGAGTACAGAACATTGTATTCCTACAACAGTGCTCAGGTAATGCTTATTACATGTTTTCCCATGAGGATAGCCCAACCTTGCGAGCCACATATTCACTTAGACTGTACTTGGTAAATTCTGCTCTGTCACGGTTCCAACACTGTTCATATCCAGTCCTCACTCCGTGTCCTACTAGGTTCCTGTGTCTCTCTGCTGAGCAGCTGTACTCTGTGTTAGAGCTCACAAGCCTATCCTCCTCAGTGGAAGGATGACAGATATACCTGTACATACATGTATTATTCTGTAACCGAGCAGATGAGTAATGCTGACTGACATACACCTGCTGCACTGGTTACTGCTAGGGTTAGGGTTCAATCACACTGCAGCTACACTACAAGCAATTACATGCATGAGAAGCTGTACTGCTATATTGTCAGGTAGAATAATATGCATTATACACTATTTGCTTCTAAAGTTGCACGTCATATCTATGTTTAAATATGTATTTTGCTAACATTCTCCCTCCTTTGATTGCTTCTACTCTATCCAGAAACATATACAACATTATTTCATTCCCTAGCCTCTTCCTCTGTGGAACGTTTAACTAGGCAAGTAATTTGATGTACATTGCAAGTAGGATTGCATTTTCTATTGACAAATACCACTACAGGTCTTGATACATAGTCTCGGGTACAGGTATGTCGCCAGAGTCTCTGACTAATACTTACATGCACAGTATCCGCACTAGACACATGCTCCCAATATGAGCAGAACAACACAAATGGCAATCATGATATTCAGTATGACTGACCCCATCCACCCAATGGTTTGTGGAAATGGTTCGTCAGTGGGTTTGGGCCTGGTTCCGCCATGGATGACACCTGCTATATTACCTGTAGGTGGGCGTTGCTTTTGGTCTCTTCATGTGGTAGTTGGACACAGCGATCTTCTTCAGTAAGCGCGCATGTACCAATTCTCAGCGCCACGGTGCAGTCGTGCGCTATTACATTTTGTGACACAACAGTTCTCATTGCATCCAGTTCATCAGTCACATGTTCAGGAGCGGGAAGTCACATTCATCCTTCCTCCCACAGGTTTTGATAACTTCCTCTGTTCCTGATTGATTTCACTACTCCAGAAGCTGGGAGTGTTCCAGCCCAGGTTGTGACGCTGTCACTCAAGTCCATATGAATCGATATTCCTTTATCTCTTGCAGAAGACTGACATGTCAGAACAGCTTCCATTTCACCCACTGGATTAGTAGGTTTCTCGACTGTGTTCCCAGTTCTTGGAGCTATATGTGTTATAGTTCGTTTCGCACCCACAGGCAATTGTACAGTATGTCATGTGACTGGAGCCAGATAACCCAAATAACAACTGCGGACCAATTCCCAGGTAACCATTGATATGCTTATTTCCCACAAACAACATAACAATATTCTACTTTAATACTGATGCGGGTTACCTCTGCATGTAACATATTCCTGTCTCTAACAGAGGACTGTTTATACAATTCAGGATGTTTCTGCACATCCTTCAACAATATTCTCATGATGTTTCAATACAAATTAGGAATGGTGCTACAAGTAGTACTGTGATCTTTGGCTGTTATATGACATTCGTAAGACACAGTTATGTTACAAATACTCCCACCAACTGAAACTGTATCATGTTTATGATAACATACAATTCCTTTTTGTGTAACAGGTAAGTACATTGCCACGTTGTCCTGTGATCTCACAGAACCTGTATCAAAGTGTAGATATTCACAAGTCTCAATCTATCCCCAAGGGGACAACATGCATCGGAAGTCCTCCATATGATGTAGGTATGGCAGTACAAACACAGCAATTTAATGTGTTCCTAGTCTCTATATGCACAGCGTCATGCCTAGGTATCTGTTGAAGTGTGGAAGACACTCTGTGGCCAGTTCATCACGTATCAGTATTTGTATCCGTGTAGTTATATGCAGGTAAGGTCCCAGAAATTGTAGCGTAAACACAAACATGGTTAATAGGTGTATAATCATTAGGACAGGAAACATAAATGTCTTTGGGGTTGGTTTGTATTGTTATACAGTCTTAGGCGGGTGATTCGGGCTCTTTGGTATATCAGCTACAAGATGTCAATCAGACTTGATATCCTTTACCGGTTTGAGAAATGTGAGGTGGACCCAGGACGACCTCTCTGCAAACTTTACTGCGGTGGCGTTGCCAACAGTACCGGTACAGACATTCGCAATGTCCACTTGGCAATAATGTTCTTTGGATAACAGTGACATACACACAGGATACTGGTGTCAGCTATGCTTCCGTCTTCGTTTGCTCTTATCTGTAACAGACTTTAACTGAAGAACAGTGTTACTAGTTAACAATCCTCTCATGTCACCTACTACTGAGTCATCGACCTCCGGCTCTGCAGGCATGACAGCTTTCCACTCTGGCACATGATATGCCATTCCACATACTACTTGAAGTGGGTGCAGCACTTTACATTTGGAACTGTTGTCATGCTCAGCAATGCTAGAGGTAGACAGCTCATGTAACTCGTCTGGATGTCACCCACCAACCTCCTCTACTTATTTCTCGGGATCCCATTCTCTGGCGCCAGCAATCGTGCTGAGTGTGGGTTGTACATGCAATTGACATTCATGGTGTCTGAAGTAATCCCCAGGTAGCGTGATTGTCTGGTTCACTACATGTGTTCTATTGTCACTGTAGCTTCTTTACAGCATGCCAGATCTAGGGATACTTTATTTTACTGGCACCTTTGCCACTGCTGCTGCATCGGATTAATGGTTGGGAATGCTTCTACCCATTTTGATTATATATATGTGTAATCGCTAAACAGTATTTGTTCCCTTCACATTTATGCAGATGTATGAACTCCATACAAATAATGCGGAACAGTTATGGTGGTGTAGGTAAACTCACTCCCTTCGGTTTAAATACTCCCTGTGCATGATATCTACTGCAAACGTGACACGCTGCTCATGAGGTTTGTATGTGGTTCGTAATTCCGTATGTTAGGGGTATTCTGTTAACCAAATGTACCATCCCCCTGTTGAGACATGTCTCTACCCATGGCTCCACAAAGCCGCATATCTGAATACATTAGACGTTAATATTGGCTTTCTCACTGTGGATATGTGCAGTCCGTGTTCAAGGATTGCTCCTCGTCATAACCACGTCGGCTTTTCTGCTTTCGTAGTTGCTGTTTGCATTGTTTGTACAGTTTCTACATCTAAACTGTCTGAGGTTTGTCATTCCTCATTCACACAAACACTTTCCAACTGTGGCGCTGCTTGTTTTGCAGGTGCATGAGCTCATGCCTCACCTTTCCTACTGTTATCCTGTTGCTTTCTATGCCCTGCACATTTACAATTACCTACTTCAGTGGGTAACTGCATGTAGTCTAATGCATTCAAGTTCGTATGCGCATGATTAATCGGTTTACCGGTGGATGTTATCATTGCCCTATTCTTCCACTGCTGCTCATAAACATGCACTGCACAGACAACAGACTGACTATCGGGACATATGTCCACACATCAGTTTTCCGCTACAGTACAAGCACGTGTTAAAGCTATCTATTCTGCTGCTTGAGCAGACACGTTATGCTGCAGGGTTTGGCCGTCTACAATGTCATTATCAATAACTACTGCATAAACTACTTGATTCGTTCCTGTAGGACTCTGTCTACATGATCCGTACACATTAACTGTCACCTCTGCATCATCTAAGGGTATATCAGTGATATCATGTCTGTGTGTAGTTATTTAATCCATTTCGTATAGGCAACTGTGTGGTGTGCCATACACAGGTGTCGGACGTGGCGTTGACGTTGATAGGTTTCATGTTGTACAACGTTCAATCACCATATGAGGTTGACTCAGTGGTATGGTCAAACATGACAAATGTCTAGCACGGGTCAGGAATGCTATCTTCTCTTGCAGCAGACTGATCGCAACTGCATGAGACATTCTCACAGTGAGAGGGTGGTCTAGTAACATTACGGCCGGGGCCTGTACTGCCATGGGTGCTACAACAACTGCCTGTACACAATGTGGCACTGACCATGCCACAGTGTCCAACTGCAATGAGTAGTCAGCTATGTGGCGTTGCTTACTTCCCTGCTGTTGCATCAAGACTGCCGTCATATATCTCCGCTTACAATCTACGGTCTGACAACATGTGTTATGATTATTCACGAGACCTACTACAGCTGTTGAGGCTATCAATCGTTCTAGTCTGCAGAACGCTGTTTCTGCTACTGTAATCCAGTGTACTATGTGTTGTGCTGCCATAGGTGTATTAAAGGTTAAGGCAAACAATACAGCGGATTCCACAGCATTGTTTGGTATCCAGATTTGACAAGTGTTAGTCGGCCCAGACAGGACATCATTCCCTTCTTGTTAGTTGGCTTGGGTGCTTATTATATTGCTACCTTCCTATCGTCATGTGATGTTCTACCCTACTTGGATACCAGATATGCCAGGTAATTGACCTGTATTCTCTGTAGTTGCAATTTATGCTTGCTTACTTTATGTCCCTGTTCTGCTGATTATCTCAATAATGCTATTGTATCTTCCATACATTGCTGCTGGGTAGGGGCCGCAAGCAGAATATCATCAAATAAAGTAGAACTTGACTGGCCCGGGTGGGGTTAACACCGGAATGTAGCTAGCCCACCCCTGTGAGAATATCGTTGTACTTTCACAGTATCCCGCGATAGCCGGGTATGGCTGTATCTGTCACCCTGACTGTACATGCAAAGCAATACGGACTATGTGGATGTATAGGTATTGCAAAGTAAGCATAGCTTATATGTACCACGGTAAGATACTTCTGTGGCATGTTCATAGCATTGAATATAGTGTGTGGGTCTGGCACCAACGCTACCCTAAGTATTCTTACATGATTTACAGCTTGTACATACTGTACCATCCGCCATTCCCCTTTTGGTTTCCGATCAGGAGATACAGGGTATTGCATGGTGAATAGCGATTACTTTGTGGATGAAATTCCCTCTATGACTTTACAGATATCTTCTGGTGTCCACGGTCTATACGCTACGGGGGTTGGGTCCTGGCCTTCCTGTCCTGCATGAGGTTCGGTACTTCAATTAATTGACAGATATCCTCACTCTGTTTTAGTACTGTGTTCTTACTCGGGTGTCCCTAGGTATGTTACGTGTTCGGGATGTGGTTTCAATAGCTTCTGTTACATTTGTTCGTTGTGCTACCTCTGTTGCCACAGGATAGCGTGTGGGGACTAGCCTGCCCTCCCGCTTAATATCCTGGATGTGGTATCGGAGGTGGTAGGGGTTGTGGGGGCTATCGGTACTACTGTATTATGATCTTCTCTGTGTACGTATGATGCTTAGCCATTTGTAGTGTTCTGTTCCCTTGATTACACTACCTCAGTCCACCGATGTGCATAGCGGATACCCAATTGTCGCTGTTTTGTCGCCTGCACATCTTAGGGCTGCCACCTTTTCAAATGCACAATGTGGGACATTAGTGTTGAGCGTGTAATTTGCCTGGAAAATGCATACCCACGGCCAGTACATAGGACAGGAATTCACGTTTTGCCAGGAGGCGACCAATTGTTGTAGCATTTCAGTTGCTTATTCTGTTTATTATTATATTTTGCTGTTCCACATACAAATTTACTGTTTTATGCTACCATTTTGATATATATCTGGGAAATGTTTGTCCTGAGATATCAGGACATTTGCCATTGTTCGGTTTGTTTACAGGACACGGCTGGCCAAGAGGGACTATCCCTCTCAGGGTGGAACAGGTGTTTACCCTGGAACATGTGCATCAAATTTTCAGGGATTACAATGTTTCAGTAACGATATTTTGCGTAATATACCATCAATGTCATATTTATTACCCCATTTTGCTGCGTAACTCACATTATGTGCTCTCTGCGATTGCATATTCTTCACGTCACCCGTCAAGCGCGGATCACATGATCTGTTTCTTCAATAATCTCCCATATCCTCTACCACGACTGCTACGTACCCTTCTGTCATACCACGTGGTGTCTCCTTCCCTGTATCCACTGTAGTGTCTACAATCACTATTTACTCTGCTGTGTGTTCCCCTGACCTATGTTCAGATTTAACAGTATGTGGGTAGGTCTTGACCCGATATCACTACTGTTAACAGAAACACAATGTAGTCTGGTCCCTGATCTACAATAGAGACAAAGAGGCAAACACTCCTTACCTGGGCCTCCTGTTTAAGGCTGCACGTTTTCTTCTTGGGATCCAGTTTCCCGCTTTTCAGCCACAGATCAGACAGTAAACAGCCTCTTTACACACAACAATTCAGTCGGAGGTCTTTTCATTCAAGAAGAACCATTTATGCATATTCTCCAGCGTACATGTCTAACCAGCCATGCACTCTGACCTGTAGCTTACCAAAGGAATTCCGGATTACAAGGATCACAATGTGAAATAAGTTGTTAAAACCAGACTGTAGTTATCAGTAGGCTTTTCTAAGTGACAGCCGATAACACAGGAGGCTCGGGTTCCGAAAGTTTTAGTAGTGTACACAGGCAGGCTAAATAATATACAGTCCAAGTATGTGAGTTTTGTCCGACTCTATACAGTAAGCAGTTTCTTTATATAGTGTTTACAATCAGCTTTTGCCCACCTTACTGGCGTGGTCGGTCACAGGGCATTTCCATCACTATGGTCCGCAATAGTCTATACATACGTGGGTGCTGGGGTCGTGCTTTTAAAATGTTTTCCCATGGGAATAACACAGCCTTGCAAGGCACCTTGTACATTACAGTGTCCTTTTGTGATTGTAGCTGTTTCAAGGACCCTAGACTGTTACGATACAGTGGACAGTTAATTTCTTAATACGTTGCTTTGTCTCTCTGGTAAGGAGTTGTACTGTTATCTTTGATAGAGCTCACAAGGCCATCCTCCTCTGGGGAAGGAGTGCTGTTATGCATGTACATACATTTATTGTTCTGTAACCCAGCAAATAATTAATGATGACAGACATGAGCCTGCTGTACTGCTTACTGCCAGGTTCAGAATTCCATCACACTACAGCTTAGCTTCACCAATTACATGCAGGCTTAGTTCTACTGCCATATTATGCGGTACAATTCAATGCATTATATAGTATTTGAGTCTAAACTGGAACTTCATATGTGTTTCTATATATTTTACGAACAACATCCATCCGGCCATATGCATGTTGTTCCGTCCTTTACCTTGACCGTGTGTATTTGTCCGTCCAGCTACGCTACTCTCCACATGTGATGTCCCAGCTTCCCCTTCTTTGCCTGTAGCACCCTGTTAGGGCGTCCTGTTTGGTAGGCACCTGTTCCGCTATATGTGATCGACTTCACTGCATAGATAATCATCGATGCGGTGGTCCAACGACCGACTTGTCCACATGTGTACAGTTATGTGCACCGTGTCGTATGCAAACCTAGATGGTTTGGGCGGGTACATACTACATGCGGGATGTACACATTCTGCTGACACATTCACATGCAGCCATTTACATATCTGTACCTGCGGTGGGTTGGTGACATGTGGAATGCGTGTTGCCAGCGTGGCATTGCCTAACACAAACATCTTACCACAGTTCAGGTATGCACATTGTGTGTGGTTGTATAGCTGCACACGGATGCTAGCAGGTTTGGGTGCAGAGGTATACATGGGTGGGACTGACATGTACAATGAGGCTATTGTGTAGTACATCCGAATGCATGGGTTCTGCTTCTGGATATTACACTTCATCATCGCCATCCAGTGTATGCAACAGAGGCGTTGCTGGGTGTGGGATATGTTGCTATGCACATGTTTGCCTGTGTTTGAGGTATCTTGCTTCCTTACTGTTGTTATGTCAACACAGCTACCCGGCTATGTACTGTCACTACTGCTTGTGACCATTATGGTTGGCACCTTTTCCAATGCCCATAGTGGGGCATGTTATGTGGAAACTTGAATTTGCAGGACTACACATACCCACGGCTAGTGCAGTTGACAGAACTTCACTTGTTTGCCATACTATAAGCTTATTCTGTAAGCATTTGGGTTCCTTATTTATGTTCTTATGCCATGTCTGTGTTTCATATAGTAATGTATATGTTTTATGCTACTATTACATGTATATTGCGGGAATTTTCTTGACAGGGGATCGGAGGTCATTTTCCATTTTACGATTGTTGCAGGGACACAACTGTCCAATCAGGGACTGTCCATGGCACATTGGGACAGCAGGTAACCCTGGTGACCATGCCCATGTCGCTACTGGGGTTTCCACCTTTTCCAGTTTCCGATCTGGGATATTTCCGGGACTCACATCTGACTTTACAGGCCGACACATACAAGCGGTCACTATATAGCATAGAACTTCACTTGTTTGCCTAAATATAAGCTTATTGTTGTGGCAATTTGCTTGCTTATTCTGTTTCTTGTGTCATTTAGGTATTTCTGTTACAGAAATAACCAATTCATGCTACCATTACATTAAATACGGGATATCATTGTGTCCTACAATCGTAGCACATCAGCCATTTCTAATCGTTTTTCGGGACACAACTGGCCATGGAGAGACTGCCCCAACCAAAGTGGGACAGGTGGTGACCTTAATCGCTGCTCCTATGTCGGTGCGGCGCTGACATCTTGACTGTACACCTTCTCTGAGTGTAAACACTGGCGGTGCATTGCGGAGACGAGCGGTCTTATGCGTATCCTTTGCTCCTTGCATGGGTACACTTATGCCTTCGTGGCTTGCATTTGCTTCTCCGTTAATTTGGGGCGGGTACTATGTTGCATACTGTCCGTGCGTTTCATTCTGCACGGGACCTGGCTGCTGCCATTACTATTGTGGGCGGACCGTGGCTGTCAGCACATTAGGTTGCTCACCTCATGCCGGCTTAGACACGCCTCCAGACGCATCCTACCTGGGCTCGCTCACGTACACTACGCACGTGTCTGTGATTCCGGTGCACTCTCATTAATATGTATATGGCGCTACTGCGCCGGCTATTCACTGCACCGCCGGCGCAGGCCTTACGCCGGCCTTGCGCCGAGCTTCATGAATCCCGGGGATCGTCTTATGAAGATCTCCTTAAAGCACTGTTTTTTTAATCAGTTTCCAAGAGGCATACATTGCTGACAGGCAGTTTCTGCCTGGCATACAAATCATCCTCAGATCCAGCTCTGATGCACCTCCTGCACATTAGCAAAACCAATACCACCAGAACCACTAGATCCAAGGATGTCAATTTTGCTTGCAAGATAAACAGAACATGTTGATAAGACAGCTGTCTATCTCAGAAGATCCTGACACTTTGGAATAGGCTGTTCATCCATGGGAAGCAGAGGCCATCCCTAACCCTATTCCAGTGTAACCTTTACAACTGGATGGGAAAACAGAAATGTAACCCTGGACTGACTCCCATGTCTCCCATGTCTCTTATAGAGCATATACACACACACACACACACACACACACACACACACACACACACACACACACACACACACACACACACACACACACACACACACACACACACACACACACATACACACACACACATACACACACACACACACACACACACACACACACACACACACACACACACATGCAACAATTAGCAACTTCCTAACTAAATAACCCTCCAAATAAATGCCCATGTTACAAAACGGCACAATTGGGTGGGCTTGTACAGGTAGGCTTATAAAGGTGGTAGTCATTAGGCTGGCATATACCTATGAACCTAAAACAGTAAAAAGCATCATTTGTAGTAATAAAAAAATATCAATGCTATATTCCTGAGCATAGGTGCACTTAGGCATACATACTGCAAACCACTGTTTACACTTTATAGGTTCATAGGTTCATAGATGTGTACTAGGCTAATGGCCCTGGAGCCTTTACAAGCCTAGCCCATAGGATTACCCTGGGATTGTGCCACCCAACATTAGTTCCCAGTGCTTTTGTCAAGTAGAGCCACTGGAGTGATCCCTGGGGTGAATTTTCTATTTCTCATCCACTCATCAGGATTTCTCTTGAAGAGGGCCATTGAAGTGCTCTGTTTGACATGTATGGGAAGTCTATTCCAGAGCATGGGCAGTCTCTGGGTTATGAACCTGTCCCTCCAGCTTTGTAGGCTGGTAAATATTTGTGAATATCTAGGAGACTCATAAAAGATTAGAGGGCAAATCAGTAATATTTCTAGCTCATAAAACACAAATTCTAACCTATAACCCACAAAATAAATATAAGAAAGAAAACAGCATTTAGCTATACTTTTCATTGTTCATATAGGCACATATAGGATATTGGCAGAAATCTCTGTGGTTGCTAAACTCTTCTTAAACTGAAATTACAGATAAGAATTAATACCAAGTGCCTACAGCACCCTGTTCTACTTCAAAAAATAGCAATTTGTCAAATGCATATAAATTACTATATTTTCCAGTACAGCGAAGTCTCAGAATTACATCTAGTTAATTCAGTAAATCACTAAACAGAAAGTGAATTTGACTCTTTAGTCGCTGACTGAGAACATCCATCTCAAGGATCTAAAACAACATAAATATTAACCATACAAAAAAGATGAACTGGTCAATATTAACTGCACTGAAATAATTTTGTAATGAGAGTATATAAATAATATCATTCATTTTCATTATTGACAGCACAGAATGTTTACAAAATGTGTATTTATTTTGTTTAGTAACCCGCTTTCCTGTTGAGTTCCTGCATATCCCCTTCATGTTGTATCTACGGTTTGGGAAATTTTGATAGTTAATTTCCATACCTGAGTTTCCTGCAGCTTTGTCTTTTGCAAAACTGCAATTTATTTGAGTTCACCTATATCTTGAAGAACCACGGTGACTAACTCAGGGAAGGAATACCAAAAATCATTAATCATTTCTAAATCTTTGATTATCACCTCATGTAACAGTCACATTAGTTTCACACTGGACATGCAGTGATGAGATGAGATTATAACATTTAACATGGTTTGACCACATGAAAAACAGTGAAAATCATAGCTGCTACATGAGCATTGTATTTTTAAAAAAGATCCACCACAACTTTTGTACTTGGTGTTGCACCAGCTGTTATCTTTTTTAGACTCTGAAGCTGAGCATTCACATTAAGCTGTCACTATCTGTGTGACACGAGCCCCACTCTGGGGGTCTCTCATAAGCTTGAATCTTCTCTCTCCCATAGCTCTCAATCTCTTAGAGCAAAAAATCTTGACAAAGCTGTAAATAAAAGTGGGATAAAGGCTCAAAAATATGGACAATTTTTAAATATTGCTCTTACAAACTTTGATAAGTTTGAAAAGTTGATAAAATAACATGTTTTGCATTAGCATGAATTTTTCTGAAGGATATGAAGTCTGAAACTCAAATGTTTGTCATTATTTTCTAACTTCAGTCTTGAATGATTTACTACTAATTTGCCAGAAAACCACAATTTTATGAAAAACAGACCAAAAATATGAGGCAAAAATTGAGACATTCTGAGAAAATCTGTACAGTTGAGAGGTATGCTCTCTTCTCCTGCAAATTCTGCAACTGCCTGTTCAAGTAGGTGATTACATGCTTCTTCTCTTCCTTCCTCCAACCAATCGGAATGTCTGCTGAGTGTTTTCGTTTAGTCTGATGAATCCTTGTGAACTTTCACCCAATTGAAAGGTCTGCAATGATTCTACTGTTATGTCCATGGCGTTGTGACCCAGTAGTTTCTTGAGTCCAAGTTTGCCCAAATTCCCTTGATCTGGGATAAATTCTGGTATAGAAGAAAGGACTGGCTCAGAACCACACAGTTGAATGCATAATAAAAATAAAAAGATTCCACGCAATAATGTTTTATCATCTTTTCTAAACATATGAATACTACAGACATTTAAATACAGACATTTGGTTATCTGACTTAATCAAATTAGCTAATTCAAATAAGCATCTTAACCCTTAGAGTGATACCACACAATCTAGTTTTTTGCATTGTTTACACTTTGTTGTTCCAATTTTAGAACAGGCTTTGTACTATTTTGACCATTCATACCTGGTAGGGAATCAGCTGTTAGCATTGCTAATTATAAATATATTCATGCTATTCACTTTTCATACCTGAGCATGTCCAGCCTTTTGGTCTTTTCCTTCCATGTACCTTAACCTTCAGTATCCTTGGTTAGTGATGGTGGTTGTCTAATGGATGTCAGAATCTCAGTCAAATCATCACATAGTACAGCCAGTTAAACAAGCAAATCTCAGTCATGGCCGTAGTCCACAAAGTAGTTATTTCATCTAATGTCCCCACTTTTCAAATTACTGTCAAGACAGCAAACATAAAGCGTCTCATAAGTATAAAGCTAGTGCTTTCTTTCTTTTGTGCATTGTTTTGTTTTGTTCAAGGCTCATTTTGACTGCTAGACCTACCATGTGTTGTGTTATACATTCTGGTATCCCTGGTAGTTAAAATCCATCTTGTTTTCCATGTAGTCTGCCTCGCATCTCATTTTCTCTACTTTGCTTTCTAGAAACTGTAGTTTTATGTGCTGTTGACAATTCCCACTGTATTGCTTTCTGTTTCTTCTCTTTTTGTTTGCTGTCCAATAATAAGCTGTCTTAAGGCTCTTGTATCCCGAGCAATTCCTTTCAGCATATCTATGAATTGCTGTATTTTCTGTTTCTTCACTATATTTTTATTGCCATGTTCCTTCGTCACACAATACTTTTGTTCTGATTTGGATTTTTTTAAAATTTTCTTCTTAATATCTATGTTTTGAAGAAAAATTGCATCTTGGAAACAGCACAGAAATGGGGATCCCATCATCTTTGTAGCCTTAACCATGCCCCTCTATGTGAGGAAGGCTGCTGCCTGCCATTTCTCTGGCCCCAGTTGCGATCTGTGTCACCACTGAACATATTAATCGTGGAGGAGGTAGCTTTTCCACAGTGTTTTCACTATATGTAGTGCACCTGGTTCAGCCACCCTACCCCAAGGCACATATTCCACTGCCTCGCTAGATTTTGTATGCATCATATAAACTAACCAACAGCTGCATTTATGCAAATGAGATATATAATGACTTTGTTTATGAAATATAGTTCATCAAAATTGCTTGCAGGTTCAGCATGTTTAATATACTTTCTATTTGTGCTAACACACTGCTCCTAGGTGGATCCCTCCTAGATTCATTTGATAGCCTTGTCCAGAACCCTCTTATTTGACCATTGGCATTTCAGAATCCTGTTGAGCAGCACACCCTGATTGTGATGACTCATAGCCCATTTCTATCAGTGGTAATATTCTCCCCAAAATTAGATCTAGAATTTAAAATCACCATACTGTATCTCACAACTGAAATTCATTCATTATGAAGCAATGCAGTTGTTTTTTTTTTTTTTTTTTTTTTTTTTTTGCACAAGGGTCTAGGGTATCAACACAATGCAGAAGATTATGATCAGGTCTCTGATCATTCCCAACTTAATAGATGTTCTGGGGTAATTAAAAACCCTTGTGTATGCAGTCTGCCCATTCCAGATTAATGGTTTGGTTTTGTATAATCAAAACTATATTAATTTTCTGGCTGTAAAACAATATTAAGACTAGGAGAGAAGATCGAGATCATTAATTTATTTAATGATGTGATTGTATCAAGCCACTAATGATGTTTTTCAGGATTAATGAAGTATTTAAATAACTGCCATTGTATCCGGTAAAACAACATTTAGAACTACAGACAAGACCTAGAACTGTACATGTTGTCATAGTTTAAGAAGAAAATGCTAATAAACGTTTATTTGCTTGCTAATCCTTTGCAAAACTAAAGTTCAACCTATTACTGCAGAGAACATCTTGTACAAAATAAATGCCAAGCAATTCAGGCATCACATCTGTGTTTAGAATACTTATGTAAGAGTTTCAACTAAGAGAAAAATAAAGAAGCAGAAAATAGGGAAATATAAAGCATATATTACAAGGAAATGTAAAGAATAAGTGTTCTTTCCCATTGAATCATATCACTTTTGTCATGAATGCATATTGTCTTTATTTCTACTTGTGTATTACTGGAGCAGACGAGTGTATTTAATAAGTGCTCTAAAAATGGGCTTACACTAAATGTTAAGAAATGTAGTATCATGACTTGTGGTAGATAAACCCTCCTCTCATCATACATTCCAGACAACTCACCTCTACAAAACAAAAATGTAGTTAGGCACTTAGGTGCTCGGGTTGATACCTTCGTCTGTTTTGACCATCAAGTAACAATGGTTGTCAAGAAATACTTTTATTTAGCCAGCTAATTCCAAGTGAATATCAACAAGGTCTAAAGAGGTAATTGGTCCCCTATACTCAGCATTGATCAGGGCAATTAGCAAGTACAACACCCCTTTGGGATATATCTCATTAAACTTATCACACAATTAGAGATACCCTAAACTTTACTAATGAAAAAGATCACAAGTCAAAAGTCCCTGAAGTACCAAGAAGGCTGGAAACACTATCCCTTCATTCAGTCTCTTACAGATTTTTGAGTGAAGATTTCTGTCTCATTTAATGTACCATAAGAGACCCAATTGTCCCGGGCCTCCTGATTCTCTGCAAGCCCAATATCTCCACCAGCACTTGAAGCAGGGACCTAACTCTTCATCAACAGATAAATACAATTCAAAGGAGGGCTGGGTCTCTAACCCATTACCTCCCAAACCTTTGGGATAAACATCCCCTGCATGTAAAGCAGTACAGCTGCCTATTTTCCTTTAAACATAAACTAGATGACCAGATGGGCATCCAACATTTTCTCCGGGATTGACTGGAATGGCCTTCCTGGAGAAAACAATATTGCCTGAGGGAGGGTGCTTACAAGGTGACCATGGCATATCTATGAAAAACACAGAATATCTAGCAAACAGTTCAAAAATGTACAGTTTATGTCTGCATTTTCTTAGTTGCTACTTATGTCAAGCCTTTAATTAATTAATCCATGTATAGGTTCATAGCTGATTACTAAGTGAATGACCCCGGGTGTCGTTTTACTAAGTTAATGACCCCGGGTGTCCTTTTTAAGCCTAGCTAATTACTAAGTGAATGACCCCAGGTGTCCTTTTTAAGCCTAGCTGATTACTAAGTGAATTACCCCGGGTGTCCTTTTTAAGCCAAGCAGATTACTAAGTGAATGACCCTGGGTGTCCTTTCTAAGCCTAATCATGCTTTCCAAAAGTGAAAATCAAACTCTGAGCCTTGTGTCTTTATGGTAAACAACTTAATCATTATTTATTCATTTGTTTAATTATTTGCTTGTAGTTTGTCAGATTTTATGGTTAACTGTAAAAAAAAGCCAAATTTTGAACACAGGTCTATTCTGAGTGTTTTATCTGGTTTGCTGCATGTTCGAGATTCTGCAAACTTTCCACATCATGTAGTACAGCCAGATCAGTAAATGATATTTAACACCATAAAGTTTTCCTTCAGAATGGACAGTTCTCATACACATTGAAATGTACTCTCTGCTAAAGCAAGGAAGTCTAAATAGAAATATGCTTCACTGATCCAAAACAGTTCAGCTGACTTCTCTTACAAATCTATCTGCAGATTATATGTCTCTCTACTCACCCTGGGTTTTCTCCATTTTATTTTAATTTCACCCTATGTTTTTGGTTTCTAATATCATGACAGGAATGAACACCATTCCTAAGCCATGGTATAATCAGAGATTATGAAATTACTATTGTGCAGTCTTTGATGTTATCCAAGAGTGCTCTTCTCCACAAATGTACCAAGAATTGCTTCCTTTTTCATTTGACATGGAATTACATGTACTTGTAGCTTGTTTAAGTACATTTATGAAGTTTTTTTATTACTCTGGTTGCTCTTACTACTATTGGAATGGTCTGAGTATCTTTACTCCATGTTGCTCTCGTTTCTTCTTGCATATCCTAGCATTTTATTACTTTGTTTCTCCCAGTACACAAGAGACTGGATGAAACAATTTCAATGATCGTTTTTTTTTTTTTTTTTTGTATTTTTTTCTTGGAATGCTATATCTGGTGTTCTTGCATCTGTTTTCTCATACTTTGAGCATTGTCAATAATGCTTTGGGGTGCATTTTCCCAATATGAATCGGCTACTTCTGTATTGTAGTTTTGCACAATTCCTAGTGCAAGACTCTTGCCACAGTATTGTGCCTGTCAGTACATAGATCGTCAGCCATGAGAGTATCTCAACCAGCAATTAGATGTGTAACTGTTTCCAGCTCTGTTTCGCAGAACCTGCATGTATCTGTTTTTCCCACATTTTCTATAGGCTTTGTAAACCCGTGTGTGAACATAGCCCTCTTTGTTTGCCTGCAATTATTAGCCTTTCCTCTTTTCATTTAAATTCATCTCTCTTTAACCATTCCTGCATCAAATTTTGGCCAGTATGTTGTTTCTAAACTTGTTACTATATTTGTACAATGTCTAGTTTGCTTTCCTTTTCTTCTTGTCTTTGTCTTTATATTCTCTCTTTTGCCTTTGTGGCACTTTCATTTGCTGTCTAATTCTCATCTTCTTCTGGTTTGATTCCATTCCTACTTCTGTCTGAAATGCTTCTGCTAAAGTAAGGAAAGACCTTTCACTGTGGTGGGATCTGATAAGGTCAGCAAATATGTATGCAGTCACATGATTGCAGACCTATACATATTGTCAATATCTAGGAGGCACATACCTCCTTCAGACTGGAGGATATATAATATTAGTAAGTAGTTTTTTTGTTTTATTGTTAAACTGATTCAATATTGTTTGGGGCCAGTCAATCATACCAAAGCTATATGTTAGAAAAGGAATATGTCAAATCAGTTTTCAGTATTAGCTTATGTCTTCTGAAGTATTTATTTCTAAGCTTTGTTCACATTTGTTCACATTTTATTGCAAACCATTCATCTATTCCCAAGTATTCATACAATCCCTCTTATTCAAGTTTCTTTATATCAGATTCATGTTCCAGGTTGATATTTTGTTTCTGCTGCAGCTTTCCTTTTATAAATGTTACTTTTGCACATTTATCAAGACCAAATGTCATTCCCATATCATCTGAAAATGTTTTTATCAGTTGTAATTGTGCATTTAGGAGCTCATTTGATGAGCTATATGATTTTAAATCATCCACAAAAGCAAATGAGATATGCTTTAACAAGGTTGGTTTCTGGAAGTCAAAATGTAGCCATAGCCTAGTCTATTCAGTAAAGAGTTTAATGGATTAAGGGCAAGACAAAATAGCAGTGGTGCCAAAGAATCATACTGGAATACTACCCTTTGAATTTTTATCCCTGGGATAATAATTTGCCCTTTACCATACCTCATCTGCAAAGTGTTTTGCCACTGTTTCATAGTAACTACAATGTAATTGATCAGTGTAGGGTGTATTTTTCAAATCTGCAAGCAAGCCGTAATTCATGACTGTGGGATATCATTTAATGTTTTTTGTAATCTACCCATGCCATGTAAGATTCTTTCCCTTTTTACATACCTCTGTTATGACTTCATTTATCAATAAATAATATCTTGTTCCACATGACTTTCTTGTTATTTCCTTTTTATTCTACTGCCATGATTGATTTTTATTAGATGGCCATAAATGCTGGCTGTATACATTCCAGTATATAATTTGGTTCCCTACTAAAATGGAAAGTGCCAACAAGCTAAAAAAATGAAAATCCCAGAGAAAAGTGACTCTCAAAGATGACTCTTCTCTTTTAATCCTCTTTTTCACCAGGAGGCAAGCCCACAACCCTGAAAAGTTATATATGTCAACTCTGAGATAGCCTTACCTTGGAGAAAAGGGAATATTCTGAGAATGGCCATCCTGGACTTAATATATTTAAGTCCATTTTTCGGATTCACTGTAGTGGGTCCCAACATTTCAAATGGTTACTATATTATTTTAATATTGTCAGAAAGTAGGTTATTGCTCTATAGTTCTTATGCTGGCCTGCAGGTTCACTATTAAGGAGTGTGTATATATATATATATATATAGATAGATATTGCTAACTAGTTAACTTGTTTGGTGTCTGTTTAGGATGTACATTTAAGCAATTTTTATTCAGGGCTAAATATCTGCATAAATACCTTTAGCCAGAAGTTAGGTACTGCATCTGGACCTGGGGTTTACCTTATAGCAGCTTTGCTTTGTCTCTTTCTGTCTCGCTGTGTATCTATCTGTTACTCCTTCCCATATTCTGCCTATTAGGACTTCTTACTGTTTCTTTTAATTCTTCTAGGCATTCAGCATCTTTGTTAACAGAGTCTTCAAAAAGGATTCTGTAAAATGTATCTATTTCTTTTTTTTGGTGGTATTTATTTTGCTTTTACTGTGTTTCCCAGTTCTCTGTAAAAGCTTTTGGGCATCAGTGAATTGGTTGTTTTATAATTTTCCTTTTTCCTGAATATGCTGATATTTTTAAGTTTGTTATTGGAAATGGTATATGATAAATCTGGATATGTTTTAATACTGTGTGTTGCTTTTACCACATTTGTTATCCTTACAATTGTTCATGATTTGTTGCCTTTTTGCATTCTTCTAGCAGTAATGCATTTTGTCTTAGCTGCTTTATAGTTTTCTTTATACATTGCTTCCACTGTAATATTCTACATCTTCCATTCCTTTCCTGCTCTTTGTTGCTCTTTTTTCTGGCAGTAATGATGTAGCTGTTCTTAGCTTAGCTGCACAGTCTTACAAACTATTTATTTCTATTATATCACATGAATTTTTCTTCACAGTTCCAATGTCAGTGTTAATCTGATTTACCAGTTCTAACATATTCAGTTTTAACTTTCTTACTCTGATTCATCCATCTCTATTAAATCAAGCAGATCTTCCCTTAAATCATTTTCTTCTAGGCCGAGACTATCTTCTTAGTTCCCTGTTTCTTGCTCTTTCCCTTACTATACAATTCTAGTTAGACTTTCACGTGAGTCACCCATGGGAGGC